>NC_079189.1:608935162-609098360 GCF_029499605.1 Hyla sarda
GCATATACCTTATTTATATGGATATTTAAAGGCTCCTGACCTGGGTTACATTGCACCAACATCTACTACTATTGATGTGCCACTCACTATGGATTTTGTTGTCTTCACACACATTATATTTTATATATATATATATATATATATATATATATATATATTACAAACACACACACACATTATATTATTACACACACACATACAAACATACATCTACACCAGGGGTACTCAACTGGCGAACCGCGGTCCAGATCCAGACCACGGCCGCCAGTCATCCGGACCTCCAGCCGGATCTCCCCTCATTCATTTGTATAGGTGTCTTTAAGACACCGATACAAATGAATAGCCGCGGCCCGGAGTGAGGAAGCACTGTGTTCCCTGCCCGGCCGCCCGGCGCTTCTCCTATCATCTGCTCTGACCAGGCCTGACTAGAAGAGGCCAGAGCAGCGGAGCAGAGCGGGACCTGGGACGGGAGCCAAGCTCTCAGGTACAAATTTGTGTTCTCCCACCTGTGACTCTCCAGTTGTCACAGTGTCAAAGTTCATGTAGGGGCACAGTGGCATCCTACATTCTGGGGGCACAGTGGCATCCTACATTCTGGGGAACAGTGGCATCCTTCATTCTGGGGGCACAGTGGCATCATTAATTCTGGGGGCATAGTGGTATCCTTCATTCTGGGGCACAGTGGCATCATTAATTCTGGGGGCATAGTGGCATCATGAATTCTGGAGGCACAGCGGCATCATTAATTCTGGGGGCACAGTGGCATCATTAATTCTGGGGGCATAGTGGCATCATGAATTCTGGAGGCACAGCGGCATCATTAATTCTGGGGGCACAGTGGCATCATTAATTCTGGGGGCACAGTGGCATCATTAATTCTGGGGGCACAGTGGCATCATTAATTCTGGAGCCACAGTGGCATCATTAATTCTGGGGGTACAGTGGCATCATTAATTCTGGAGGCACAGCGGCATCATTAATTCTGGGGGCACAGTGGCATCATTAATTCTGGAGGCACAGCAGCATCATTAATTCTGGGGGCACAGTGGCATCATTAATTCTGGAGCCACAGCGGCATAATTAATTCTGGGGGTACAGTGGCATCATGAATTCTGTGTGGCACAGCGGGATCATTAATTCTGGGGGCACAGTGGCCTCACTAATTATGGGGGCACAGTGGCATCATTAATTTTGGGGGCACAGCAGGATCATTAATTCTGTGCGGCACAGCAGTATCATTAATTCTGTGTGGCACAGCGGGATCATTAATTCTGGGGCCACAGCGGCATCATTAATTCTGGGGGTACAGTGGCATCATTAAATCTGTGTGGCACAGCGGGATCATTAATTCTGGGGGCACAGTGGCCTCACTGCAGGATCATTAATTCTGTGCAGCACAGCGGGATCATTAATTCTGGGGGCACAGTGGCATCATTAATTCTGTGTGGCACAGCGGGATCATTAATTCTGGGGGCACAGTGGCCTCACTAATTATGGGGGCACAGTGGCATAATTAATTTTGGGGGCACAGCAGGATCATTAATTCTGTGCGGCACAGCAGGATCATTAATTCTGTGCTGCACAGTGGCATAATTAATTCTGGGGGCACAGTGGAATCATTAATTCTGGGGCACAGCAGCATCATTTATTCTGGGGCACAGTGGCATCATTAATTCTGGGGTACAGCGACATCATTAATTCTGGGGTACAGCTGCATCATTAATTCTGGGGTACAGCAGCATCATTAATTCTGGTGCACAGTGGCATAATTAATTCTGGGGGCACACTGGCATCATTAATTCTGTGTGGCAAAGCGGGATCATTAATTCTTGGGGGCACAAGTGCATCCTTACTTCTGGGGGCATAGTGGCATAATTAATTCTGGGGACACATTGGCATCATTAATTTTGGGGCACAGTGTCATCATTAATTCTGGGGGCATAGTGGCATAATTAAATCTGTAGGTACAGTGGCATCATTAATTCTGGTGGCACAGTGGCATCATTAATTCTGGAGGCACAGTGGCATAATTAATTCTGGAGGCACAGTGGCATCATTAATTCTGGAAGCACAGTGGCATAATTCATTCTGGAGGCACAGTGGCATAATTCATTCTGGGGGCACAGTGGCATCAATTATTTGGGGCACAGAGGTACAATTAGTCGATACAGGGCACAGTGTTTGTCGAAAATTTATTTGGGGGCATAGAGTGTGGAAGTAATATTGCAGGAGAATAGCGTGTGGCATTAATATACCAGGGGCATAGTATGTGGCAGTAATATACCAGGGGCCCAGTGTGTGACAGTATTATATTCAGGGGGTACAGTGTGTGGCAGAATTATTTTCAGTGGTATAATGTGTGGCAGTAATATACCAGGGGTACAGTGTGTGGCTGTATTATATTCAGGGGTACAGTGTGTGGCAGTATTATACCAGGGGTAGAGTGTGTGGCTGTATTATATTCAGGGGTACAGTGTGTGGCAGTATTATACCAGGGGTACAGTGTGTGGCTGTATTATATTCAGGGGTACAGTGTGTGGCAGTATTATACCAGGGGTACAGTGTGTGGCTGTATTATATTCAGGGGTACAGTGTGTGGCAGTATTATACCAGGGGGAAAGTGTGTGGCTATTTTATATTCAGGGGCACAGTGTGTGGCAGAATTATTTTCAGGGGTATAGTGTGTGGCAGTAATATACCAGGGGTACAGTGTGTGGCTGTTTTATATTCAGGGGCACAGTGTGCGTCAGTATTATATTCAGGGGCACAGTGTGCGGCAGAATAATATTCAGGGGCACAGTGTGCGGCAGTATTATATTCAGGGGCACAGTGTGTGGCAGTATTATATTCAGGGTACAGTGTGTGGCAGTATTATATTCAGGGTACAGTGTGTGGCAGTATTATATTCAGGGTAGAGTGTGTGGCAGTATTATATTCAGGGTACAGTGTGTGGCAGTATTATATTCAGGGTAGAGTGTGTGGCAGTATTATATTCAGGGTACAGTGTGTGGCAGTATTATATTCAGGGGTACAGTGTGTGGCAAAATTATATTCAGGAGTACAGTGTGTGGCAGTATTATATTCAGGGTACAGTGTGTGGCAGTATTATAATCAGGGTACAGTGTGTGGCAGTATTATATTCAGGGGTACAGTGTGTGGCAGTATTATATTCAGGGTACAGTGTGTGGCAGTATTATATTTAGTGGATACAGTGTTTGGCAGTATTATACTCAGGGTACAGTGTGTGGCAGTATTATATTCAGGGGTACAGTATGTGGCAGTATTAGATTCAGGGTACAGTGTGTGGCAGTATTAGATTCAGGGTACAGTGGGTGGCAGAATTATATTCAGGGTACAGTGTGTGGCAGTATTATATTCAGGGTACAGTGTGTGGCAGTATTATATTCAGGGTACAGTGTGTGGCAGTATTATATTCAGCATACAGTGTGGGGCAGTATTATATTCTGGGTACAGTGTGTGGCAGTATTATATTCAGGGTACAGTGTGTGGCAGTATTATATCCAGGGGTACAGTGTGTGGCAGAATTATATTCAGGGTACAGTGTGTGGCAGTATTATATTCAGGGTACAGTATTATATTCAGGGTACATTCCTTCATGGCACCAAAGCCGCTATTTGTAAACCAGGCCTTAGCGTTAAGCTTGGAACGTCACCAGATGTCAGACCTGGATAAGCGGACCCTCACTAAAAATAGTCGAGTACCCCTGATATACACAGACAGACATATACACATACCTTCACCAGCAGAGCAGTACAGGAAGTGTACTAACAGGACCTGCGATGATGTCACAGTCAGGTGATCAGTCACATGGAGGAGGAGGAGGAGTCACATGATCGGGGCTGCTGCTCTCGGCTCATCTGCTCAGTGTAGAGATAAATGATGTCAGAGGACGGTGACTGTAGGTGTCTATGTGGATAAGAAGATGTATGGACACCGACAATAACAGGACAAAATACACTAAATGTCTGTATTATATTATATACATGTATTATAGTATTATAGTATATACATGTATTATAGCATTATAGTATATACATGTATTATAGTATTATAGTATATACATGTATTATAGTATTATAGTATATACATGTATTATATAGTATTATAGTATATACAAGTATTATAGTATTATAGTATATACATGTATTATAGTATTATAGTATATACATGTATTATAGTGTATATGTCAGAGGACGGTGACTGTAGGTGTCTATGTGGATAAGAAGATGTATGGACACCGACAATAACAGGACAAAATACACTAAATGTCTGTATTATAGTATATACATGTATTATAGTATTATAGTGTATACATGTATTATAGTATATACATGTATTATAGTGTATATATCAGAGGACGGTGACTGTAGGTGTCTATGTGGATAAGAAGATGTATGGACACCGACAATAACAGGACAAAATACACTAAATGTCTGTATTATAGTATATACATGTATTATAGTATTATAGTATATACATGTATTATAGTATATACATGTATTATAGTGTATATGTCAGAGGACGGTGACTGTAGGTGTCTATGTGGAAACGAAGATGTATGGACACCGACAATAACAGGACAAAATACACTAAATGTCTGTATTATAGTATATACATGTATTATAGTATTATAGTGTATACATGTATTATAGTATTATAGTATATACATGTATTATAGTATATACATGTATTATAGTATTATAGTATATACAGGTATTATAGTGTATATATCAGAGGACGGTGACTGTAGGTGTCTATGTGGATAAGAAGATGTATGGACACCGACAATAACAGGACAAAATACACTAAATGTCTGTATTATAGTATATACATGTATTATAGTATTATAGTATATACATGTATTATAGTATTATAGGATATACATGTATTATAGTATTATAGTATATACATGTATTATAGTGTATATGTCAGAGGACGGTGACTGTAGGTGTCTATGTGGATAAGAAGATGTATGGACACCGACAATAACAGGACAAAATACACTAAATGTCTGTATTATAGTATATACATGTATTATAGTATTATAGTATATACATGTATTATAGTATATACATGTATTATAGTATTATAGCATGTACATGTATTATAGTATTATAGTATATACATGTATTATAGTATTATAGTATATACATGTATTATAGTATTATAGTGTATACATGTATTATAGTATTATAGTATATACATGTAATATAGTATTATAGTATATACATGTATTATAGTATTATAGCATATACATGTATTATAGTATATACATGTATTATAGTATATACATGTATTATATTATTATAGTATATACATGTATTATAGTATTATAGTATATACATGTATTATAGTATTATAGTATATCCATGTATTATAGTATTATAGTATATCCATGTATTATAGTATTATAGTATATACATGTATTATAGTATTATAGCATATACATGTATTATAGTATTATAGTATATACATGTATTATAGTATTATAGTATATACATGTATTATAGTATTATAGTGTATACATGTATTATAGTATTATAGTATATACGGTACATGTATTATAGCATATACATATATTATAGTATTATAGTATATACATGTATTATAGTATTATAGTATATACATGTATTATAGTATTATAGTATATACATGTATTATAGTATTATAGCATATACATGTATTATAGTATTATAGCATATACATGTATTATAGTATATACATGTATTATAGTATTATAGCATATACATGTATTATAGTATATACATGTATTATAGTATATACATGTATAATAGTATTATAGTTTATACATGTATTATATTATTATAGTATATACCGTATATACTCGAGTATAAGCCGACCCGAGTATAAGCCGAGACCCCTAATTTCAACCCAAAATCCCAGGAAAAGTTATTGACTCGAGTATAAGCCTAGGGTGGGAAATACCTCATCCCCCCCTGTCATCATCCAGACCCGTCATTAACATCCTCATCATCATCCCCTTGTCATCATCCCACACATCCCCCCTTCATCATCCCCTTATCATCCCACACATCCCCCCTTCATCATCCCCTTGTCATCATCCCACACATCCCCCCTTCATCATCCCCTTATCATCCCGCACATCCCCCCTTCATCATCCCCTTATCATCCCACACATCCCCCCTTCATCATCCCCTTGTAATCATCCCACACCCCCCCTTCATCATCCCCACCCCCCTTCATCATCCCCACACCCCCCCCCCTTCATCATCCCCACCCCCCTTCATCATCCCCACCCCCCTTCATCATCCCCCCCCCCCCCCCCCTTCATCATCCTCTTCTCATCATTCGCCCTCAGTGGTCTTCAACCTGCGGACCTCCAGAGGTTTCAAAACTACAACTCCCAGCAAGCCCGGGCAGCCATCGGCTGTCCGGGCTTGCTGGAAGTTGTAGTTTTGAAACCTCCGGAGGTCCGCAGGTTGAAGACCACTGCGGCCTTCAACATCATCCAGCCCCCTCTCACCCCCTTTAGTTCTGTACTCACCTCCGCTCGGCGCTGGTCCGGTCCTGCAGGACTGTCCGGAGAGGAGGTGGTCCGGTGAGGAGGTGGTCCGGGCTGCTATCTTCACCGAGGGCGCCTCTTCTCCGCGCTTCCGGCCCGGAATAGAGGCGTTGCCTTGACAATGACGCAGAAGTACGTTGGCAATGAACGCACCTCTGCGTCGTTGTCACGGCAACGTGACTATTCTGAGGCCGGGCCCGAAGCGCTTAGAAGAGGCCTCCCCGGTGAAGATAGCAGCCCGGAACCACTATCCCACCGGACCACCTCCTCTCCGGACAGTCCTGCAGGACCGGACCAGCGCCAAGCGGAGGTGAGTACTGTACAGAACTAAAGGGGGTGAGAGGGGGCTGGATGATGTTGAAGGCCGCAGTGGTCTTCAACCTGCGGACCTCCGGAGGTTTCAAAACTACAACTCCCAGGAAGCCCGGACAGCCGATGGCTGCCCGAGCTTGCTGGGAGTTGTAGTTTTGAAACCTCTGGAGGTCCGCAGGTTGAAGACCACTGCGGGTGGGGGAGTTCACTCGAGTATAAGCCGAGGGGGGTGTTTTCAGCACGAAAAATCGTGCTGAAAAACTCGGCTTATACTCGAGTATATACGGTACATGTATTATAGCATATACATGTATTATAGTATTATAGCATATACATGTATTATAGTATATACATGTATTATAGTATTATAGCATATACATGTATTATAGTATTATAGTATATACATGTATTATATTATTATAGTATATACATGTATTATAGTATATACATGTATTATAGTATTATAGCATATACATGTATTATAGTATATACATGTATTATAGTATTATAGCATATACATGTATTATAGTATTATAGTATATACATGTATTATATTATTATAGTATATACATGTATTATAGTATATACATGTATTATAGCATATAGATGTATTATAGTATTATAGCATATACATGTATTATAGTATATACATGTATTATAGTATATACATGTATTATAGTATTATAGCATATACATATATTATAGTATATACATGTATTATAGTATTATAGCATATACATGTATTATAGTATATACATGTATTATAGTATATACAAGTATTATAGTATTATAGCATATACATGTAATATAGTATTATAGTATATACATGTATTATAGTATTATAGCATATACATGTATTATAGTATATACATGTATTATAGTATTATAGTATATACATGTATTATAGTATTATAGCATATACATGTATTATAGTATTATAGTATATACATGTATTATAGTATTATAGTATATACATGTATTATAGTATATAAATGTATTATAGTATATACATGTATTATAGTATATACATGTATTATAGTATTATAGTATATACATGTATTATAGTATTATAGTATATAAATGTATTATAGTATTATAGTATATACATGTATTATAGTATTATAGTATATAAATGTATTATAGTATTATAGTATATACATGTATTATAGCATATACATATATTATAGTATTATAGTATATACATGTATTATAGTATTATAGTATATACATGTATTATAGTATATAAATGTATTATAGTATATACATGTATTATAGTATATACATGTATTATAGTATTATAGTATATACATGTATTATAGTATTATAGTATATAAATGTATTATAGTATTATAGTATATACATGTATTATAGTATTATAGTATATAAATGTATTATAGTATTATAGTATATACATGTATTATAGCATATACATATATTATAGTATTATAGTATATACATGTATTATAGTATTATAGTATATACATGTATTATAGTATTATAGTATATACATGTATTATAGTATATAAATGTATTATAGTATTATAGTACATACATGTATTATAGTATTATAGTATATACATGTATTATATTATTATAGTATATACATGTATTATAGTATATACATGTATTATAGCATATAGATGTATTATAGTATTATAGCATATACATGTATTATAGTATTATAGCATATACATATATTATAGTATATACATGTATTATAGTATTATAGCATATACATGTATTATAGTATATACATGTATTATAGTATATACAAGTATTATAGTATTATAGCATATACATGTAATATAGTATTATAGTATATACATGTATTATAGTATTATAGCATTATAGTATATACATGTATTATAGTATTATAGTATATACATGTATTATAGTATTATAGCATATACATGTATTATAGTATTATAGTATATACATGTATTATAGTATTATAGTATATACATGTATTATAGTATATAAATGTATTATAGTATATACATGTATTATAGTATATACATGTATTATAGTATTATAGTATATACATGTATTATAGTATTATAGTATATAAATGTATTATAGTATTATAGTATATACATGTATTATAGTATTATAGTATATAAATGTATTATAGTATTATAGTATATACATGTATTATAGCATATACATATATTATAGTATTATAGTATATACATGTATTATAGTATTATAGTATATACATGTATTATAGTATTATAGTATATACATGTATTATAGTATATAAATGTATTATAGTATTATAGTACATACATGTATTATAGTATTATAGTATATAAATGTATTATAGTATTATAGTATATACATGTATTATAGTATTATAGTATATACATGTATTATAGTATTATAGTATATACATGTATTATAGTATTATAGTATATACATGTATTATAGTATTATAGTGTATACATGTATTATAGTATATACATGTATTATAGCATATACATATATTATAGTATTATAGTATATACATGTATTATAGTATTATAGTATATACATGTATTATAGTATATACATGTATTATAGTATATACATGGATAATAGTATTATAGTATATACATGTATTATAGCATTATAGTATATACATATATTATAGTATTATAGTATATACATGTATTATAGTATTATAGCATATACATGTATTATAGTATATACATGTATTATAGTATATACATGGATAATAGTATATACATGTATTATATTATTATAGTATAAACATGTATTATAGCATATACATGTATTATAGTATTATAGCATATACATGTATTATAGTATTATAGGATATACATGTATTATAGTATTATAGTATATACATGTATTATAGTATTAAAGTATATACATGTATTATAGTATTATAGTATATACATGTATTATAGTATATACATGTATTATAGTATTATAGTATATACATGTATTATAGTATTATAGCATATACATGTATTATAGTATTATAGCATATACATGTATTATAGTATTATAGGATATACATGTATTATAGTATTATAGCATATACATGTATTATAGTATATACATGTATTATAGTATTATAGTATATACATGTATTATAGTATTATAGCATATACATGTATTATAGTATTATAGCATATACATGTATTATAGTATTATAGTATATACATGTATTATAGTATTATAGTATATACTCGTATTATAGTATTATAGTATGTGTGAAGGCTAATGCAGTTAGCCTGTATTTGTGAGAGGGGGCGGGGTTAATCACTTTAAGAACCCGCGGTGCCCCTAGCACAGTACGCCGCGGGTTCTTCACGTGATGAGAGGTCAGCTGACACACCAGTCAGCTGACCGGAAGCTGTTTCCGGCGGTGCGGTACGGGTAAGTGGCCGGGGCTGGCCTTGGTGGCGGCGTTTCTCCGCAACCACCTCTCCGGAGGTAAGCCGGAGTCCGGGGGTGTACCCTCGGCCAGGCCCCGGCCCCGGTTTCATTAACAGTGGGACACGTGGCCCGTTCTCTTCCTCCGGCGGGTGTGGCACGGCACCTCCGGCAGTGGGACCCGTGCGGGGGCATGCTGCGGCTATTGTGTTGGGATGGCTGCGCGAGTCCTCGCTCCCCCACGAACCCGCGTGGCAGTACGGTACCGGCATTTCTACAGCCGGGTCGGTGCTGTCACCTTAGGGTTTTCTGCCAGGGTACTGGCCCTGTTGTGGTATCGGGGAGCTTATAGGCTATCATCATACCCCCGCCACCTGTCATGGTTATGTAGTGTATATTGTGTGTGTCGATTACTGGGTTCGTTCTCAACGGGGGGAAGGGGGGGTGGGGTTTAGTCACATGCCGGCACGTTCTCTGGCTGCTCAGCTCTGCATTTTACTACAAGGGGTTAATTATATGACGGCACGATTCTCTGGCTGCTCAGCTCTGCATTTTTTCTAATAGGGGTTAATTATATGACGGCACGATTCTCTGGCTGCTCAGCTCTGCTTTTTTCTACAAGGGGTTAATTATATGACGGCACGATTCTCTGGCTGCTCAGCTCTGCATTTTTCTACAAGGGGTTAATTATATGACGGCACGATTCTCTGGCTGCTCAGCTCTGCATTTTACTACAAGGGGTTAATTATATGCCGACACGTTCTCTGGCTGCTCAGCTCTGCATTTTACTATAAGGGGTTATTATATGCCAGCACACTCTCGACTGCTCTGCTCGGTGCATTACAGTAAGGGATATAAAAAAAAAAATAAAAAAAAGAAAAAAAAAAATATATATATATATATATATATATATAAAAAAAATAAAAATAAATAAATAAAAAAATAAATAAATATATATATATATATATAAAATAAAGGTTATTCCATGCACTCATTCCTTCCACGCATACGATCAGATAGTTATGCCGAGCACACGATTCATTTTCTACGCATACGGTCAGATAGTTGTGCCGAGCACACGATTCATTTTCTACGCATACGGTCAGATAGTTGTGCCGAGCACACGATTCATTTTCTACGCATACGGTCAGATAGTTGTGCCGAGCACACGATTCATTTTCTACGCATACGGTCAGATAGTTGTGCCGAGCACACGATTCATTTTCTACGCATGCGGTCAGATAGTTGTGCCGAGCACACGATTCATTTTCTACGCATACGGTCATGTAGTTGTTGGTGTTCACACTCTTATAATTTATTCCTCATACACGGTCATATAGTTGATCTGTGCAGGCTCAAAAAAAAAAAAAAAAAAAAAAAAAGGAAAATTCCCCCCCCCCCTATAATTATTCTACACATACGACCATATAATTGGTTCCTTGCACACGCCCCCCCTTAATTTGCTCCATGTATATGATTATATATGTATATATATACGTACACGTTTTAGTTTATTCAAGGTTTACGACACGGCCCTCCTGATCACAAGGAGGGTATTTCATGTGTTTGTCAAGGCACATGCACTGGTAGCATTGGTGCAGTTCAGGCGCATGTAGTATGGGCGCTGGTAATTCTGTACATGCACTCATGGTATTTGTACGATTCATGCACTCGCGCACGTTGATTACGCTCATGGCATTTTTCTGTTTACTCGTTCGTAACATTTGTGCCTTACACACGTTTGTGGGATTTAGGCCTTACAGGTGCTTGTGGGATTCATGCCTTACACGCTTGTAGAATTCATGCTGTACACACGCTTGTGGGGTTTATACCGCACACACGCTTGTTGGTTTCATGTTGTACACATGCTTGTTGGGTTTATACTGTACACACGGTAGTAGCTTTTGTGCTGTACACACGGTTGTAGTGTTTGTGCGGTATACACGCCTGTACATGCTTGTAGGATTCATGCTGTACACACGCCTGTAGGGTTTATACTGTACACACACTTTCACATGCTTGTTGGATTTATACTATACACACGCTTGTAGGATTTATCCTGTATGCATGCTTGTAGGGTTTATACTGTTCACACGCTTGTACATGCTTGTTGGATTTATACTGTACACACGCTTGTTGGATTTATACTTTACACACTTGTAGAATTCATGCTGTACGCACGGTTGTAGGATTTATGCTGTACACACGCTTGTAGGGTTTATACTGTTCCCACGCTTGTACATGCTTGTTGAAGTTATACTGTACAAACGCTTGTTGGATATATACTGTACACACTTGTAGGAATTATGCTGTACGCACGGTTGTAGGTGTTATGCTGTACACACGCTTGTAGGATTTATGCTGTACACACGCTTGTAGGGTTTATACTGTTCACACGCTTGTACATGCTTGTTGAAGTTATACTGTACAAACGCTTGTTGGATATATACTGTACACACTTGTAGGAATTATGCTGTACGCACGGTTGTAGGAGTTATGCTGTACACACGCTTGTAGGGTTTATACTGTACACACGCTTGTGCATGCTTGTTGGAGTTATACTGCACACACGCTTGTTGGATTTATACTGTACACATGCTTGTTGGATTTATGCCGTACACACGCTTGTAGGATTTATGCTGGACACACGGTGGTAGCGTTTATACTGTACACTCGTGTGTCTGATTTATACTGTACACGCTTGTAGGATTCATGCTGTACACTCGCTCATAGGATTCCTACTGTACTAACACTTGCACACACTCGTAGGATCCATACTGTGCACGCATTTGCTGATTTAAACTGTACACGCTGGTACGTGCGTGTGGGGTTTGTGCTGCGCGCGCGCTTGTAGGACATATTCTGTGCACGCGCTCGTGGGGTTCATAATGTACACACGCTTGTACACGCTTGTAGGATTTATACTGTACACAGGCTTGTAGGATCATCCTGCACACGTGCTTGTAGGATTTATTCTGCACACGCGCTCGTAGGATTCGTACGGTACACGTTCGTAGGATTTGTACTGTACACACGCTTGTAGGAATTATACTGTACACATGCTTGCAGGATTTATACTGTACACACGCTTGTAGGATTTATATTGTACACACGCTCGTAGGATTTGTTCAGTACATGCCCTTGTAGGATATATACTGTACGCTCGATACATACTGTGCACTCGCTTGTAGGATCCATGCTGTACGTAGGATCTATACAGTACATGCGCTCGTAGGATTTATACAGTACACGCGCTCGTAGGATTTGTGCTGTACACGGGCTCGTAGGATCTGTGCTGCACACTCGCTCGTAGGAATTATACTGTGCAGGCTCGTACGGTTGTATTGTACATGTGCTCATGAGAACCATGCTGTTCATGTGCTCGTGGCATACGTCATGTGCATGCGCTTGCGGTGCTTGTGCGGCTCTTGCGCTTCTAGCGTTTGTGCCGCGCGTGTGCTCGTACAGCGCATGTAGTGTTGTTCTGTGCATGGGTACGTGGTCATAGAATTACTGCATGCGTGTATTGGTTATCGGTTGTCATTGGCCATACGCACATGCAGTTTGGTTGTGCATTTGCGCATATAGTTGGCCTGAGTATAGGTTCATCACGTTTGTTGGTTGAGTCACTCATAGATGTTAGACGGCACAGTTCTATACATATGCACATAGTTGTTTACGTACATATCTGTGTATAGTGGGGCCGGGCTTACGTATATAGTTTGTTCTGGGCGTTCGTGTACACACATTTAGTTCATTCGGTTTATACGCTCAGGGTTTCTGTGCATACACTCATATAGTCTGTCCTGTGCATATGTTCATCCAGTTGGTTTGGACAGTTGCCCAGTTTGTTAGAGGCCATATAGTTTTGTGCATACGCTCATATATCTTGTTCTGGGTGTTCACTTAAGCAGTTCGTTCTGTGCATGTAGTTCGCTTATGCATACAGGTCATTCGGTGGACACGTGCAGTGGTTCAGCCATGCGTCCGTATGGTTCGTTCTCTGCACACGCGCATACAATTTGATCGGTGCATACGCTCACATAATTGTTAGGTGCTCACATAGTGTGTTCCGTACATACCAACATATAGTTTGTTCCCTGCATGTTCACATAGTTCGTTTGTGCATATGCCCGTATAGCTTGTTCTTTGCGGTCATAGACTCATGCTGTACATACGCGCACACAGTTCGTTCTCGGCATGCTCACTTAGTTCTATGCATATGCGCATAGTGGTTTCGGCATACGCTTACTTAGTTAGCCCATGCAGACACACTCATAGTTTGTTCTGGCATACCTTCACTCAGTTAGTCCTGTGCATACCCACAAATAGTTTGTTCTGTGCTTACGCTTATGTAGTTGCCAAGCGCACTCGCTCATAAAGTCTGTGCATTCACTTACTTAGTCTGTTCCGTGGACTTGCTCTGGTAATCGGTAAAGTTGTTCAATGTTTCTGCTAGTAGTTATTGTTATATACATATTTGATAGTTTGGTGCATACACTCGCTCGTGTAGTTCATTCCAGCTTGCGTTCTTATAGTTTGTGCGGCACAGGCTCTCATATAGTTTGGTCGGTGTATACGGTCTAGGTGTCAGGTTTGGACATGTGGTCTGGGTATTATTGATCAACACATGGTCTGGTTGGTTTGCCGGGCCCACGTTCAGTGTCACGTGCAGCATATGTGCCAAGGAGTTATGCTTGGTATACGCTTACGTTGTTCATACTCGGTACATGTTCATATACATTCAGCACATACGTTACTTTGGTTGAGGTTTTCAATTGCGGATTGACCAGTCACGTCTACAGGTCGGTCCAGTTACAACCTGTCACGGCTTCAGGTTGGCGATAGTGTCATCACATACGTTGTGTTTAGGTAGCAGTTGGTTCAGGCTACAGGTATAGCTTGGCGGTGATACTTTTAGTTTCATAGTTAATTGAGTTTTCAGACCTGTCACGTCTACAGGTCGGTTCAGTTACTACTCGACGCGGCTTCGGGTTGACGACAATGTTTTGTGTTTTCACAAGTTCATTTAGCATCGGGGGCCACGTATATACGTCAATCACGGTTACGATCTGTCGCGGCTTGGTGGTGATACTTTGTTTCATAGTTAATTGAGTTTTCAGACCTGTCACGTCTACAGGTCGGTTCAGTTACTACTCGACACGGCTTCGGGTTGACGACAATCTTATGTGTTCTCACAAGGTCATTTAGCATCGGGGTCATGCATATAGCTTGATTTCAGTTGGAGTTTGGGCTGTCTTAGCTTCAGGTTGATCATTATTTTGGTTATACATTGGTTGAGTGTCATGATCAGGCTTGCCTCATGAATGGTGTCATCCCCTGTCACGTCCACAGGTCGGTTACAGTCACAACCTAACACGGATTAGGTTGACGACTAGGTAGTTATGTTTTCTGTACATATGCACTTGGGATTAAGCATACGGTCAGGTTTTGGTTTGTAGCATGTACTCGGAGGAGCTTACACACACACTTTACTTTCCTACTTGGTTTTATTGGGTTTTTGCCACTCTTCTCTTCATCAAGAACGATTAAGTCATACCTAGCGGTGGTTCAGCTCCACATCTCATTGGCACATTCCGACTTGGCCTCCTTGTTTCATTCGATTCAATTAAAGCGGCGCTGAAAGGTGCGCTAAGGATCCAAGCCTTCTTCCCGTCAGCCTTTGTCGGCCGACCCGTTCAGACAGTTAGTAGATGTTCTAGACAGGACCCCCGTTCAGCTACAAAGATAGTCTGTGTTGGAAAGCAGCTTTATCTCTGGGTTACTATGGCTTCCTCAGACCTGGTGAGTTCTCTAGTAAAACGTAAAATGATATTTGTTGGAGACTGAGCCAACTGATATGGAATTTCAATCACTATTAGCTTGAGTTGAGCGCTACTAAAACATCGTTACCCGGGCAAGGCGTTACCATCTGCTGCTTTTCCACATTTCATTTCATAGGTAGTGCCCGGTTCGTCAGCTACGTGACCTGTTGTTCACACGCCAGGGAGCCAGTAGGCCGCAGCCGTTATTATTATTCTGAGGTTTTGCTCTCACCACTCCGCAATTCGTTAAAGTACGCATTTTAGTGATAGGCTTTGGGGGGTGACTCAACTGTGATATCTGGACACCCCCTTCGCATCGGTGCCACCTCATCAGTGTCACGTCAGGGGATGCCAGCCCGTGTGATTCGTAATTTGAGTCGCTGAATTCTAGCTCATACATGCGCCCATCCCCTATCCAAAGTCTGGAAGGTCCCATGCTTTCCAGTTTCTAGTTTTGTAATGTTGTCTTATTTCATAAAGCGTTTTTGTTTCAAATATTGAAGTTTTGCCCTCTATTTTATTCAGGTGTACCTACACGCGGCAGTATATGGCACAACTCAGACTGCCTGTTAGTTTGTATATCAGTGGTTAGGCTGTTAGGTAGGTACGCTACGCATTTGAGCCACCGATCACAAGTGTGAAGGCTAATGCAGTTAGCCTGTATTTGTGAGAGGGGGCGGGGTTAATCACTATAAGAACCCGCGGTGCCCCTAGCACAGTACGCCGCGGGTTCTTCACGTCCCACCCAACCCCCCCTCTTTTAAAAAAAAAATAAAAATTCATTTAATCTCTTAGGAGTCTTTTCTATCAAGGTATGCCCTCTATTTTATTCAGGTGTACCTACACGCGGCAGTATATGGCACAACTCAGACTGCCTGTTAGTTTGTATATCAGTGGTTAGGCTGTTAGGTAGGTACGCTACGCATTTGAGCCACCGATCACAAATACATGTATAATAGTATATACACACAAGAGAAAAAGGAGTCATTTCACCAATTCATATAAATAATATATTTCTTTATTAAGTAGCATAAAAACAAGAGAGGAAACAATCCCCAAGGGGAGAAGAAACAAGTGGCAAAAAACAAAAAAGGTGTCACTCCGAGCCCCTGCAGTGACCCTTATAACAATACCACTCCTCGTCAAAGGCTTTCCTGCCGAAACGCCAGCGTTGGAGTGGTGTCGCTCCGATCTCCTCCTCCTCCCTACTTGTGATATTTTCTGTATGTATACCCCCTAATCTTGCATATATACCTTGTGGTGCTGTTTTTGACTTTTCTTATGGGACACTGGATAGTGCTATCTTTTACTATGTAATACTGTTGCACTTTAGTACTGTTTTGCATTATTGCACATATAGGTATCCTGTTACTTGATTTATGCATATGCACTTTACTGGGGACAGCAATATTTCATAATTGTATATTGTTATAAGGGTCACTGGAGGGGCTCGGAGTGACACCTTTTTTGTTTTTTGCCACTTGTTTCTTCTCCCCTTGGGGATTGTTTCCTCTCTTGTTTTTATGCTACTTAATAAAGAAATATATTATTTATATGAATTGGTGAAATGACTCCTTTTTCTCTTGTGTGTATATAGTGTGGTTTTTGGGAGATCATAGAGCACATAATATATTTGGGTCAGTTCTAATGATTATTTCACTTAATGGTGGTTATCCACTAACGTTATTATTAGACCCACAATCGAATACAGGTTTTTGATGTATAATAGTATTATAGTATATACATGTATTATATTATTATAGTATATACATGTATTATAGCATATACATGTATTATAGTATATACATGTATTATAGTATTATAGCATATACATGTATTATAGTATATACATGTATTATAGTATTATAGTATATACATGTTTAATAGTATTATAGTATATACATGTATTATATTATTATAGTATATACATGTATTATAGTATTATAGCATATACATGTATTATAGTATTATAGCATATACATGTATTATAGTATTATAGTATATACATGTATTATAGTATTATAGTATATACATGTATTATAGTATATACATGTATTATAGTATTATAGTATATACATGTATTATAGTATTATAGCATATACATGTATTATAGTATTATAGTATATACATGTGTTATAGTATTATAGTATATACATGTATTATAGTATTATAGTATATACATGTATTATAGTATTATAGGATATACATGTATTATAGTATTATAGTATATACATGTATTATAGTATTATAGTATATACATGTATTATAGTATTATAGTATATACATGTATTATAGTATATACATGTATGATAGTATATACAAGTATTATAGTATTATAGCATATACATGTAATATAGTATTATAGTATATACATGTATTATAGTATTATAGCATATACATGTATTATAGTATATACATGTATTATATTATTATAGTATATACATGTATTATAGTATTATAGCATATACATGTATTATAGTATTATAGCATATACATGTATTATAGTATTATAGTATATACATGTATTATAGTATATACATGTATTATAGTATATACATGTATTATAGTATTATAGTATATACATGTATTATAGTATTATAGTATATACCGTATATACTCGAGTATAGGCCGAGTTTTTCAGCACGATTTTTCGTGCTGAAAACACCCCCCTCGGCTTATACTCGAGTGAACTCCCCCACCCGCAGTGGTCTTCAACCTGCGGACCTCCAGAGGTTTCAAAACTACAACTCCCAGCAAGCCCGGGCAGCCATCGGCTGTCCGGGCTTGCTGGGAGTTGTAGTTTTGAAACCTCCGGAGGTCCGCAGGTTGAAGACCACTGCGGCCTTCAACATCATCCAGCCCCCTCTCACCCCCTTTAGTTCTGAGTACTCACCTCCGCTCGGCGCTGGTCCGGTGCTGCAGGACTGTCCGGTGAGGAGGTGGTCCGGTGAGGAGGTGGTCCGGGCTGCTATCTTCACCGGGGAGGCCTCTTCTAAGCGCTTCGGGCCCGGCCTCAGAATAGTCACGTTGCCTTGACAACGACGCAGATACGTCGTTGTCAAGGCAACGGCTCTATTCCGGGCCGGAAGCGCGGAGAAGAGGCGCCCCCGGTGAAGATAGCAGCCCGGACCACCTCCTCACCGGACCACCTCCTTACCGGACAGCCCTGCAGGACCGGACCAGCGCCGAGCGGAGGTGAGTACTCAGAACTAAAGGGGGTGAGAGGGGGCTGGATGATGTTGAAGGCCGCAGTGGTCTTCAACCTGCGGACCTCCGGAGGTTTCAAAACTACAACTCCCAGCAAGCCCGGACAGCCGATGGCTGCCCGGGCTTGCTGGGAGTTGTAGTTTTGAAACCTCTGGAGGTCCGCAGGTTGAAGGCCGCAGTGGTCTTCAACCTGCGGACCTCCGGAGGTTTCAAAACTACAACTCCCAGCAAGCCCGGACAGCCGATGGCTGCCCGGGCTTGCTGGGAGTTGTAGTTTTGAAACCTCTGGAGGTCCGCAGGTTGAAGGCCGCAGTGGTCTTCAACCTGCGGACCTCCGGAGGTTTCAAAACTACAACTCCCAGCAAGCCCGGACAGCCGATGGCTGCCCGGGCTTGCTGGGAGTTGTAGTTTTGAAACCTCTGGAGGTCCGCAGGTTGAAGACCACTGAGGGCGAATGATGAGAAGAGGATGATGAAGGGGGGGGGGGGATGTGTGGGATGATGACAAGGGGATGATGAAGGGGGGATGTGTGGGATAAGGGGATGTGTGGGATGATGACAAGGGGATGATGAAGGGGGGATGTGTGGGATGATGACAAGGGGATGATGAAGGGGGGATGTGTGGGATGATAAGGGGATGTGTGGGATGATGACAAGGGGATGATGAAGGGGGGATGTGTGGGATGATGACAAGGGGATGATGAGGATGTTAATGACGGGTCTGGATGATGACAGGGGGGGATGAGGTATTTCCCACCCTAGGCTTATACTCGAGTCAATAACTTTTCCTGGGATTTTGGGTTGAAATTAGGGGTCTCGGCTTATACTCGGGTCGGCTTATACTCGAGTATATACGGTACATGTATTATAGTATTATAGCATATACATGTATTATAGTATATACATGTATTATAGTATTATAGCATATACATGTATTATAGTATATACATGTATGATAGTATATACAAGTATTATAGTATTATAGCATATACATGTAATATAGTATTATAGTATATACATGTATTATAGTATTATAGCATATACATGTATTATAGTATATACATGTATTATATTATTATAGTATATACATGTATTATAGTATATACATGTATTATAGTATTATAGCATATACATGTATTATAGTATTACTATATACATGTATTATAGTATATACATGTATTATAGTATTATAGCATATACATGTATTATAGTATATATATGTATTATAGTATTATAGTATATACATGTATAATAGTATTATAGTATATACATATATAATAGTATTATAGTATATACATGTATTATATTATTATGGTATATACATGTATTATAGTATTATAGTATATACATGTATTATAGCATATACATGTATTATAGTATTATAGCATATACATGTATTATAGTATATACATGTATTATAGTATTATAGCATATACATGTATTATAGTATTATAGCATATATATGTATTATAGTATATACATGTATTATAGTATATACATGTATTATAGTATTATAGCATATACATGTATTATAGTATATACATGTATTATAGTATTATAGCATATACATGTAATATAGTATTATAGTATATACATGTATTATAGTATTATAGCATATACATGTATTATAGTATATACATGTATTATATTATTATAGTATATACATGTATTATAGTATTATAGCATATACATGTATTATAGTATTATAGCATATACATGTATTATAGTATTATAGTATATACATGTATTATAGTATATACATGTATTATAGTATTATAGTATATACATGTATTATAGTATATACATGTATTATAGTATTATAGCATATACATGTATTATAGTATATACATGTATTATATTATTATAGTATATACATGTATTCATGTATTATAGCATATACATGTATTATAGTATTATAGCATATACATGTATTATAGTATATACATGTATTATAGTATATACATGTATTATAGTATTATAGTATATACATGTATTATAGTATATACATGTATATAGTATTATAATATATACATGTATTATATTATTATAGTATATACATGTATTATAGTATTATAGCATATACATGTATTATAGTATATACATGTATGATAGTATATACAAGTATTATAGTATTATAGCATATACATGTAATATAGTATTATAGTATATACATGTATTATAGTATTATAGCATATACATGTATTATAGTATATACATGTATTATATTATTATAGTATATACATGTATTATAGTATATACATGTATTATAGTATTATAGCATATACATGTATTATAGTATTACTATATACATGTATTATAGTATATACATGTATTATAGTATTATAGCATATACATGTATTATAGTATATATATGTATTATAGTATTATAGTATATACATGTATAATAGTATTATAGTATATACATATATAATAGTATTATAGTATATACATGTATTATATTATTATGGTATATACATGTATTATAGTATTATAGTATATACATGTATTATAGCATATACATGTATTATAGTATTATAGCATATACATGTATTATAGTATATACATGTATTATAGTATTATAGCATATACATGTATTATAGTATTATAGCATATATATGTATTATAGTATATACATGTATTATAGTATATACATGTATTATAGTATTATAGCATATACATGTATTATAGTATATACATGTATTATAGTATTATAGCATATACATGTAATATAGTATTATAGTATATACATGTATTATAGTATTATAGCATATACATGTATTATAGTATATACATGTATTATATTATTATAGTATATACATGTATTATAGTATTATAGCATATACATGTATTATAGTATTATAGCATATACATGTATTATAGTATTATAGTATATACATGTATTATAGTATATACATGTATTATAGTATTATAGTATATACATGTATTATAGTATATACATGTATTATAGTATTATAGCATATACATGTATTATAGTATATACATGTATTATATTATTATAGTATATACATGTATTCATGTATTATAGCATATACATGTATTATAGTATTATAGCATATACATGTATTATAGTATATACATGTATTATAGTATATACATGTATTATAGTATTATAGTATATACATGTATTATAGTATATACATGTATATAGTATTATAATATATACATGTATTATATTATTATAGTATATACATGTATTATAGTATTATAGCATATACATGTATTATAGTATATACATGTATGATAGTATATACAAGTATTATAGTATTATAGCATATACATGTAATATAGTATTATAGTATATACATGTATTATAGTATTATAGCATATACATGTATTATAGTATATACATGTATTATATTATTATAGTATATACATGTATTATAGTATATAGTATATACATGTATTATAGTATTATAGCATATGCCGTATTTATCGTGTGTGCGTGTTATACGCCGATACACCCCCAGGAAAGGCAGGGGGAGAGAGGCCGTCGCTGCCCGCTTCTCTCCCCCTGCCTTTCCTGGGGTCTAGAGCGCTGCTGTCGGCCCTTCTCACCCCCTGGCTATCGGCGCCGCTGCCAGTTCTGTCCCCCTGACTATCGGTGCCGGCGCCGACAGCCAGGGGGAGAGAAGGGGCAGCGGCACCCATTGCCGGCGCCGCTGCCCCGTTGCCTCCCCCCATCCCCGGTGGCATAATTACCTGGGTCGGATCCGCGCTGCTGCAGGCCTCCGGCGTGCGTCCCCGGCATCGTTGCTATGCGCTGAACGGTGCGGCGCATGACGTCAGTGCGCCGCGCCGTGCATAGCAACGACGCAGGGGACGCACGCCGGAGGCCTGCAGCAGCGCGGACCCGACTCAGGTAATTATGCCACCGGGGATGGGGGGAGGCAACGGGGCAGCGGCGCCGGCAATGGGTGCCGCTGCCCCTTCTCTCCCCCTGGCTGTCGGCGCCGGCACCCCCGATAGCCAGGGGGTGAGAAGGGCCGACAGCAGCGCTCTAGACCCCAGGAAAGGCAAGGGGAGAGAAGCGGGCAGCGACGCCCTCTTTCCCCCTGCCTTTCTTGGGGATGTATCGGGGTATACACGCGCACACACGCACCCTCATTTTACCATGGATATTTGGGTAAAAAACTTTTTTTACCCAAATATCCTTGGTAAAATGAGGGTGCGTGTTATAGGCCGGTGCGTGGTATACCCCGATAAATACGGTACATGTATTATAGTATATACATGTATTATTGTATTATAGTATATACATGTATTAAAGTATTATAGTATATACATGTATTATAGTATTATAGCATATACATGTATTATAGTATATACATGTATTATAGTATTATAGTGTATACATGTATTATAGTATTATAGCATATACATGTATTATAGTATTATAGTATATACATGTATTATAGTATTATAGTATATACATTTATTATAGTATTATAGCATATACATGTATTATAGTATTATAGTATATACATGTATTATAGTATATACATGTATTATAGTATTATAGTATATACATGTGTTGTAGTATTATAGTATCTACATGTATTATAGTATTATAGTATCTACATGTATTATAGTATTATAGTATATACATGTATTATAGTATTATAGTATATACATGTATTATAGTATTATAGTATATACATGTATTATAGTATTATAGCATATACATGTATTATAGTATATACATGTATTATAGTATTATAGTATATACATGTATTATAGTATATACTAGTATTATAGTATATACATGTATTATAGTATATACATGTATTTATAGTATTATAGCATATACATGTATTATAGTATTATAGCATATACATGTATTATAGTATATACATGTATTATAGTATATACATGTATTATAGTATTATAGTATATACATGTATTTATAGTATTATAGCATATACATGTATTATAGTATTATAGCATATACATGTATTATAGTATTATAGTATATACATGTATTATTGTATTATAGTATATACATGTATTATAGTATTATAGTATATACATGTATTATAGTATTATAGTATATACATGTATTATAGTATTATAGTGTATACATGTATTATAGTATATACATGTATTATAGTATATACATGTATTGTAGTATTATAGGATATACATGTATTATAGTATATACATGTATTATAGTATTATAGTATATACATGTATTATAGTATTATAGTATATACATGTATTATAGTATTATAGTATATACATGTATTATAGTATTATAGCATATACATGTATTATAGTATATACATGTATTATAGTATATACATGTATTATAGTATATACATGTATTTATAGTATTATAGCATATACATGTATTATAGTATTATAGCATATACATGTATTATAGTATATACATGTATTATAGTATTATAGTATATACATGTATTATAGTATTATAGTATATACATGTATTATAGTATTATAGTATATACATGTATTTATAGTATTATAGCATATACATGTATTATAGTATTATAGCATATACATGTATTATAGTATTATAGTATTATAGCATATACATGTATTATAGTATTATAGCATATACATGTATTATAGTATTATAGCATATACATGTATTATAGTATATACATGTATTATAGTGTTATAGTATATACATGTATTATAGTATTATAGTATTTACATGTATTATAGTATATACATGTATTATAGTATTATAGCATATACATGTATTATAGTATTATAGCATATACATGTATTATAGTATATACATGTATTATAGTATTATAGCATATACATGTATTTATAGTATTATAGCATATACATGTATTATAGTATTATAGCTTATACATGTATTATAGTATATATATGTATTATAGTATTATAATATATACATGTATTATAGTATATACATGTATTATAGTATTATAGTATATACATGTATTATAGTATTATAGTATATACATGTATTATAGTGTTATAGTATATACATGTATTATAGTATTATAGTATATACATGTATTATTGTATTATAGTATAAACATGTATTATAGTATATACATGTATTATAGTATATACATGTATTATAGTATTATAGTATATACATGTATTATAGTATAGCGTATACATGTATTATAGTATATACTAGTATTATAGTATATACATGTATTATAGTATTATAGCATATACATGTATTATAGTATTATAGCATATACATGTATTATAGTATTATAGCATATACATGTATTATAGTATTATAGTATATACATGTATTATAGTATTATAGTATATACATGTATTATAGTATTATAGTATATACATGTATTATAGTATTATAGTATATACATGTATTATAGTATTATAGTATATACATGTATTATAGTATTATAGTATATACATGTATTATAGTATTATAGTATATACATGTATTATAGTATTATAGTATATACATGTATTATAGTATTATAGTATATATATATGTATTATAGTATTATAGAATATACATGTATTATAGTATTCTAGTATATACATGTATTATAGTATTATAGTATATACATGTATTATAGTGTATACATGTATTATAGTATTATAGTATATACATGTATTATAGTATTATAGTGTATACATGTATTATAGTATTATAGTATATACATGTATTATAGTATGATAGCATTATAGCATATACATGTATTATAGTATTATAGTATATACATGTATTATAGTATTATAGTATATACATGTATTATAGTATTATAGCATTATAGCATATACATGTATTATAGTATTATAGTATATACATGTATTATAGTATTATAGTATATACATGTATTATAGTATTATAGTATATACATGTATTATAGTATTATAGTATGTACATGTATTATAGTATTATAGTATATACATGTATTATAGTATATACATGTATTATAGTATATACATGTATTATAGTATTATAGTATATACATGTATTATAGTATTATAGTATATACATGTATGATAGTATTATAGTATATACATGTATGATAGTATTATAGTATATACATGTATTATAGCATTATAGTGTATACATGTATTATAGTATTATAGTATATACATGTATTATAGTATTATAGTATATACATGTATTATAGTATTATAGTATATCCATGTATTATAGTATTATAGTATATCCATGTATTATAGTATTATAGTATATACATGTATTATAGTATTATAGTATATACATGTATTATAGTATATACATGTATTATAGTGTTATAGTATATACATGTATGATAGTATTATAGTATATATACATGTATTATAGTATTATAGTATATACATGTATTATAGTATTATAGCATATACATATATTATAGTAATGTAGCATATACAGTGGGGCAAAGAAAGTATTTAGTCAGCCACCACTTAAAAAGATGAGAGAGCCCTGCAATTTTCATAATAGGTTTGAAAAATCCATAAAATCACATTGTCTGATTTTTAAAGAATTTATTTGCAAATTATGGTGAAAATAAGTATTTGGTCACCTACAAACAAGTAAGATTTCTGTCTCTCACAGACCTGTAACTTCTTCTTTAGGAGTCTCCTCTGTCCTCCACTCGTTACCTGTATTAACTACTTAAGGACCAAGGGGCGTACCTGTATGCCCTTGGGAATTCCGGTCCCTCCCCCCCCCCTGAAATCATTCAGCAGGAACTCCGTGCAAATCCCTGGGCGGGTACTGAGACCCCCCCCCAATTTAGATCGGCGATTTGCGGAGATTTGAGTAACCAGTGACCTGGTAAAAAAGGGTTATTGGTGCAGTCCGAGTCAGCACCAATCACCCTTGCCCAGCAGGAGTGAGGTAGCACCAGTGCCACCTCACGATCGGCGTGATTAGTCGGCCAGACCGGCCGACCAATTACCCATCCTTCTAGGCGGCATCAGCGGGTGATCGTGGGGGAGGAAGGGGGTGATTGGTGGTGAGGGGTGTGGGGAGGCTTACCCGGGGTCCGTTGTGGCGGTGGTTCCGAGCGGCGGCGGTGGTCTCTTGAGGCAGAGGTCCTGTCGGTCTGTGGCAGAGGGATCCAACAGCAAGAGATAAGCGCTGTTTGCCACCTGCTGTTGCTTAGCAACAACTCCCACCATGCACAGCCAAAGGGCATGCTGGGAGTTGTAATTTTGCAACAGCTGGAGGCCCAAGTGCAACTCCCAGCATGCCCTTTGGCTGTCTGGGCATGCTGGGAGTTGTAGTTATGTAGTTATGAAAAAGCGTGCCTCCAGCTGTGGCATAACTACAACTCCCACCATGCACAGACAGCCAAAGGGCATGCTGGGAGTTGTAGTAGGGTGCCTCCATGCTGGTGTTACCCCATGCTTTTCATTTTCACAAGATGTAAAATGAAAAAAAGACCCCCAAAATTTGTAACACAATTTCTCCTGAGTACGGTAATACCCCACATGTGGACGTAAAGTGCTCTGCGGGCGCACAACAAGGCTCAGGAGTGAGAGCCACTATGTACATTTGAGGTGATTTGCACAGGGGTGGCTGATCGTTACAGCGGTCTAACATAAACGCAAAAAACTAAACAAAGACAAAAAAAAAAACACCCACATGTCACTCCATTTTGGACGCTACACCCCTCACGGAAAGTAACAAGGGGTATAGTGAGCCTTAACACCCCACAGGTGTCTGAAGAATTTTCGTTAAAAGTTGGACGTGAAAATGAAAAATTCTTATTTTTACAAAAACGCTGGTGTTATCCCAAACTTTTCATTTTCACAAGGGGCAATAGGAAAAAAGCCCCCCAAAATGTGTAACACCATTTCTTCTGAGTATATAAATACCCCATATGTGGACGTAAAGTGCTCTGCTGGTGCATTACAGGGCTCAGAGAAGGAGCTCCGTTGGGCTTTTGAAGGCTATGTGCGTTTACAAAGCCCCCCATGGTGCCAGAACAGTGGACCCCCCCTACATTTCTTTAGAGTACAGATAAGTCTCCTACCTTTATTGGTTTCATCGCAGAGGCGCTCCAGTTTATTTTGAGTCATAATGAGTTCCGTTGGGGTAAGGATTGGTATAGACAGGAGACCGGCACAGCCATGGGCACGCCGGTCTCCTGTACTTATGCCAATCTTTTCCTGGCGATCCTAGAAAGGAGGTGTATTTTCTAGGAGTCCAATCCCTACATCAAACATGTCAAACTGCTACTTCGGTATGTAGATGACGTGCTGGTGGTTTGGGAAGGCTCCGAGAGTTTATTTGCTGAATTTGTTGAGTACCTGAACGCCCACAACAATGTTAACATGCTGTTTACACATGTTTTTGGCAAGGATGTCTTGGATTTTCTGGATGTCAATCTCATAGTGAGGGAGGGCCAGCTACATGCTGAAGGATTTCGTAAAGATATAGCTAGGAATGCCCTCCTTCACTATGAGAGTTCTCATGCTCACCATGTTAAGCGGGGGATCCACTATTCCCAATTTCTGCGTTTGAAGCGTATAAATAGCAACAGCGAGTCATACCTAAAGCAAGCCTAGGACCTGAAACTTAGGCTACGTGAAAGAGGGTATCCCCCTGGTGTTATCGAAGAAGGTTTCATCAGGGCTGAAGCCTGTAATAGACAGGGATTACTGACCCCACACACGAGAGCCACCAATTCAGTTAATAGATTCGTGTTCTCTTTGGAGAACTCCGATATGAATGCCACTGTAGCCTCAGCCATTTGGAGAGCTTGGTATATCATTCAAGCTGACACTGACTTGAGTGAAAAAGCTAATGAGGGACCCCTCATAACCTATAGGAAAAATCCAACATTAGGGGAAAAACTTAAGTCTGCAGTATGTAAAAAATCTGAAAACACGAATTGGTTAAGTGCACTTTCCCCCACAGGCAATCACCCATGTGGTAGCTGCTCTTTTTGCAAATACCACATTAGTGGCAGCAGTATTACAGTAGGGGGACAAATATGTACAGTGAGACAGTTGATTACCTGTCAGAGCACTTTTGTGGTCTATGTTCTGTTATGTCCGTGTGGCCGCTTCTATGTGGGCAAGACCATCCGGCAACTTAGGATCCGTATTCGTGAACACCTTTACTCCCTGAGATCAGGTAGGGGTGCGCCGAGATGGATTGCCCACATGGAAGAAGCACACGGCTCAGAATGTAGAGGTGTGCGGTTTGCTGGCCTGGAAAGCGTCAACACACCAGAGTTTGGAGGAGATAGGCAGAATCTCTTACTTCAGAGGGAGGCCCGCTGGATGCTCCAGCTGGGCGCTCTCGGTCCTATGGGTCTAAATGACCATTACGATTTAAGTCCATTCCTGTAAACCAATGCGTTTTATGTGCAATTGTTTTTTATGTTTTCACTTTTTTTGTATTGGTTTTATCACAGTTGTTGATATGTCGCTATGACAACTTGTCCACGAGTGTATAAGAGCACTGGCGGGTGAGCGAATGTCAGCATTGGCTGAGGAAGTGCGTCACTGCACGAAACGTTCCAGACATGCCCCATGCCCACCGCCGATCCCCTGACCTGCCGGTGACTCCATGATGAAGTAAATAAAGCGTCCAGATTCCTGGTGAGTGCCGTCTAAGTTTCCTTTCTTCATTTGGTTCTGTCTACGCTTCTAGTCCTTTTAATTTTCCCGTCCAACTTTAGCGGAAATTTGTTAAACACCTGTGGGGTGTAAAGGCTCACTGTACCCCTTGTTACGTTCCTTGAGGGGTGTTGTTTCCTTGAGGGGTGTTTTTTGCTGTTCTGGCACTATAGGGGCTTACTAAATGTGGTATGCCCCCCAAAAACAATTTCAGCAAAATTTGCTTTCAAAAAGCCAAATGTGGCTCCTTCTCTTTTGAGCATTGTAGTGCGCCTACAGAGCATTTCATGTCCACACATGGGGTATTTCCATTTTGGGGTTACAAGTTTTGGGGGACATTTCTCCTTTAACCTGTTGTAAAAAAAATGTAAATTTGGGGGGAAAAATGCATTTTTGTGAGAACATTTTTTTTTATTTACACATCCGACTTTAACGAAAAGTCGCCAAACACCTGCGGGGTGTTAAAGCTCACTGTACCCCTTCTTACGTGCCTTGAGGGGTGTAGTTTTCAAAATAGTTGCCATGTTTTTTTTTTGCTGTTCTGGCACCATAGGGGCTTCCTAAATGCGACTTCCCCAAAAACCATTTCAGCAAAATTCACAATCCAAAATCCCATTGTCGCTCCTTCCCTTCTGAGCCCTCTAGTGCACTCACAGAGCACTTTACATCCACATATCAGGTATTTCCTTACTCAAGAGAAATTGGGTTACAAATTTTGGGGGCCTTTTTCTCCTTTTACTCCAAAATTCTAAAACTAGGTCAACAAGAACATGCAAGTGTAAAAAATGAAGATTTTGAATTTTCTCCTTCACTTTGCTGCTATTCCTGTGAAACACCTAAAGGGTTAACAAACTTTCTGAATGTCATTTTGAATAATTTCAGGGATGCAGTTTTTATAATGGGGGTCATATATGGGGTATTTCCAATATGAAAGCCCTTCAAATCCACTTCAAAACTGAACTGGTCACTCAAAAATTCCGATTTTAAAAATTTTGTGAGAAATTGGAAAATTGCTGCTGAACTTTGAAGCCCTCTGATGTCTTCCAAAAGTAAAAACATGTCAACTTTATGATGAAAATATAAAGTAGACATATTGTATATGTGAATCAATATAGAATTTACTTGGAATATCCATTTTCCTTATAAGCAGAGAGCTTTAAAGTTAGAAAAATGCAACATTTTCCAATTTTTCATGAAATTTTGTAATTTTTCACCAAGAAATGATGCAAGTATCGACAAAAATTTACCACTATGTTAAAATGTATGAATTGTAGAATATGTAATAAAAAACTCTCTCTGAATCAAATTCATAAGTAAAAGCATCCCAGAGTTATTAATGCTTAAAGTGACAGTGGTCAGATGTGCAAAAAATGCTCTGGTCCTTAAAGGGGTATTCCGCCCCTAGACATCTTATCCCCTATCCAAAGTTTTTCCTGTTCCTGTGTCGATCCGATTTTAATGCTTTAGTAAAAATGCCAGAAAAACAACACCAATACATTACCCACATTGCGTTTTTAACTCCTTAAGGACCAAGCCCATTATGACTTTAAAGGGGTATTCCGCCCCTAGACATCTTATCCCCTATCCAAAGGATAGGGGACAAGATGTCAGATCGCCGCGTCCCGCTGCTGGGGACCCCGGGGATCGCCGCTGCGGCACCGCGCTATCATTACAGCACAGAGCGAGTTTGCTCTGTGCGTAATGACGGGCGATACGGGGGACGGAGCAGCGTGACGTAATGGCGCTGCCCCTTGTGACATCACGGCCCGTCCCCTTAATGCAAGTCTATGGGAGGGGGTGTGACGACCGCCACGCCCCCTCCCATAGACTTGTATTGAAAGGGGCGGGCCGTGACATCACGAGGGGCGGAGCCGTGACGTAACGATGCTCCGGCCCCTGTACCGCCCATCATTACGTGCAGAGCGAACTCGCTCTGTGCTGTAATGAGAGCGTGGTGCCGCATCGGGGATCCCGGGGGTCCCCAGCAGCGGGACCGCGGCGATCTGACATCTTGTCCCCTATCCTTTGGATAGGGGATAAGATGTCTAGGGGCGGAATACCCCTTTAAAGTCATAATGGGCTTGGTCCTTAAGGAGTTAAAAACGCAATGTGGGTAATGTATTGGTGTTGTTTTTCTGGCATTTTTACTAAAGCATTAAAATGGGATCGACACAGGAACAGGAAAAACTTTTCAGGTTTAAAAAACGCAAAAATGCAGGTAAATGCAATATTTTCCCCCCAAATTAATGCAGTAAAAAAGTCAGTGGAAACCTTGCCTTAGGCTATGTTCACACAGCAGAATTTCCACACCGGAAACCTCTGAAACAGAAATTTTTATTCTTGAGTCCGCCGAGATAATAGACATGTCTATTTTTTTCTTTGGATTCCATTCCAAATGCATTGTCATCTATGAGATGGGGCATACCCGAGCGATCCTAATGCCAGCGTAGATTTTCTGTGCGTACATTACCGTGTGAACATAGCCTTACCCTCATATATTCCTTACTTCTTATATATCCTTGTACAGTTATTGTTAGAACCACAAACATTAACCCTTCCTTACCCTATTCCTCCATCAGACCTGTGTAATATGGAGGCAGGGGGCCTATGGTACGCCATGACAGCCAGGGCCAACAATTGTCTATAAATGTTCCCCAACACCTATAGGACTTTTTATAATGTGTAAAGTTCTTCCATCAGAATAATGTCCTAGAAGCCAGAAGATAGAAGTGATTTTGTGTCTCTAATCTGGTCATGTCCTGGAATTCTTCATCACTGGAATAAGTCCCTTCTCTCTGAGGTGTTTGGGTCTCCAGTAGCAGCTCCCCATGGATTATGCCTGTTGGGTCTTCTCCATGAGGAGCAGTGAATATCACAACCATATATCACACTCTTTTCCTACCATGTAAACTATAGTGATGACATCGCTGGATCGGTGACTACGTTCTAAAAGAAAACTTTTATTAACAATTGGGAACAAGTTTGGAGATGCAGTATATGATATATGTATAAATGTCAGATATCCTATGTACATGGTTAATATATAGATGTCTTATCTGCATCATTTATTGCTCTCAATTGTCTTCTCTCCTGTGTGAATTTTCAGATGTTTGATAAGTGGTGATTTCTCAGTAAAACATTTCCCACATTCTGAACATGAAAACGGCTTCTTTCCTGTGTGAGTCATTTGATGTTTAACAAGGTGTGGTTTCTGAGTAAAAAGTTTTCCACATTCTGAACAAGAAAAAGGCTTCTCTCCTGTGTGAATTCTTAGATGTCTGATAAGTATTGATTTCTGAGTAAAATATTTACCACATTCTGAACATGAAAATGGCTTCTCTCCTGTGTGAGTTCTTTGATGTTTCACTAGAATTGATTTCTCTGTAAAACATTTCCCACATTCTGAACATGAAAATGGTTTCTCCCCTGTGTGAGATCTTTGATGTATGACAAGATATGATTTAGATATAAAATATTTCTCACATTCTGAACATGAAAATGGCGTTTTTCTTGTGTGCGCTTTTTTATGTTTAACAAGATGTGATTCATGGGTAAAACATCTCCCACATTCTGAACATGAAAATGGCTTCTCTCCTGTGTGAGTTCTTTGATGTTGAACAAGAATTGATTTCAAAGTAAAACATTTTCCACATTCTGAACATGAAAATGGTTTCTTTACTTTGTGAGTTCTTTGATGTTCAACAAGAATAGATTTCCGCGTAAAACATTTTCCACATTTTTCACATTTTTCTCCTGTGTGAATTTTTTGATGTTTAACAAGCTGTGATTTATTGGTATAACATTTTTCACATTCTGGACATAAAAATGGCTTCTCTCCTCTGTGATTTCTTTGATGTATAACAAGAGAATGCTTATGAGTAAAACATTTTCCACATTCTGAACATGAAAATGGCTTCTCTCCTGTGTGAATCCGTTGATGACTCACAAGAGATGATTTCTCAGGAAAACATTTCCCACATTCAGGACATGAAAATGGCTTTTCTCCTGTGTGAATTCTTTGATGTATCACAAGGTGTGATTTGTGAGTAAAACATTTCCCACATTCTGCACATGAAAATAGTTTCTCTCCTGTGTGCGTTTTTTTATGTCTAATAAGAGAGTATTTGAAAGTAAAACATTTCCCACATTCTGGACATAAAAATGGCTTCTCTCCTGTGTGAATTCTTTGATGTATCACAAGGTGTGATTTCTGAGTAAAACATTTGTCACATTCTGGACATGAAAATAGTTTCTCTCCTGTGTGAGTTGTTTTATGTCTAACAAGAGAGTATTTCAAAGTAAAACATTTCCCACATTCTGGACATGAAAATCGCTTTTCCTTATTTTGTTTAACAGACTGAGAGGAATCTTTAGGTTGGACTTGTATAACAGGATGAGATGACAGATTTTGGCTGTGAAGGGCTGAGGGTGTATCTGGGATAATGGAATGTTCTTCATATGTATCTTGTGTGATATCATCATCTGCTTTATAATCTGAAGATATAAGATTCTCCTCTGATCTCCTGGTATAGTCATCTGCAGAGAATAAAACAGATTTTATTTTTGAGTAATAACCTTAAATGGTCACTCTCATTAAAACTAATTTTTGCTATTGCCCTCCTTACGGTAAATAAAAAAAATCTTTCTAATGTACTTTGTTTAAAAAAAAAATAATTATAGGTTTTATTTGTGTTTAAAAAATTTGCCACTAGGTGTCTCCCTACTTGTCTAGAGCACATTTCCCCATCTCTTTCACAGACTTTGGACTCCTGCTGGCCTGATAGAAGTCCAAAAGCAGGAAATGCTGAGGGGGGTGTGTGCAGCCTTAGCCAATCATAGCTCATCTCATACTGAACTGCTGTGGGCTGTGTGTAGCAGTGTGAGGGAGGAAGTTCTCCACTGTGTGGCTTCAGACGATGTCACGCCTGCTGGGGAACGCCCCTTCCCAGTCTGTGAATCTGACAGAGACGAAGCAGAAAATACAGAGCAATATCAAGGTAGAAAACTAAAAAAATAATACAAATAAAAGCAGGGGGTGGTTTATCATGATGGGGGCAATAACCTAGAAGGATTATCAAATTTAACAAGATCATGAGAGGTACTCTTTAAAATGTACCTGTCATTAACCCCTTAACGATGCAGGACGTATATTTACGTCCTGCGCCGGCTCCCGCGATATGAAGCGGGATCGCGCCGCGATCCCGCATCATATCGCCTCGGTCCCGGCGCTCATCAACGGCCGGGACCCGCGGCTAATACCACACATCGCCGATCGCGGCGATGTGCGGTATTAACCCTTTAGAAGCTTCTAAAGTGAATGTGACCCGGCTGCTCAGTCGGGCTGTTCGGGACCGCCGCGGTGAAATCGCGGCGTCCCGAACAGCTGACAGGACACCGGGAGGGCCCTTACCTGCCTCCTCGGTGTCCGATCGGCGAATGACTGCTCCGTGCCTGAGATCCAGGCAGGAGCAGTCAAGCGCCGATAACACTGATCACAGGCGTGTTAATACACGCCTGTGATCTGTGTAAAAGATCAGTGTATGCAGTGTTATAGGTCCCTATGGGACTTATAACACTGCAAAAAAAATGTAAAAAAAAAGTGTTAATAAAGGTCATTTAACCCCTTCCCTAATAAAAGTTTGAATCACCCCCCTTCTCCCATAAAAAAAAAAAAAAAACAGTGTAAAAAAAAAAAAAAAAAAAAAAAAAAATATTTGTTACCGCCGTGTGTGTAAATGTCCGAACTATAAAAATATATCATTAATTAAACCGCACGGTCAATGGCGTACGCGCAAAAAAATTCCAAAGTCCAAAAAAGCGTATTTCGGTCACTTTTTATACCATTAAAAAATGAATAAAAAGTGATACAAAAGTCCGATCAAAACAAAAATCATACTGATAAAAACTTCAGATCACGGCGCAAAAAATGAGTCCTCATACCGCCCTGTACGTGGAAAAATAAAAAAGTTATAGGGGTCAGAAGATGACATTTTTAAACGTATAAATTTTCCTGCATGTAGTTATGATTTTTTTCCAGAAGTGCGACAAAATCAAACCTATATAAGTAGGGGATCATTTTAACCGTATGGACCTACAGAATATTGATAAGGTGTAATTTTTACCGAAATATGCACTGCGTAGAAACGGAAGCCCCCAAAAGTTACAAAATGGCGTTTTTTCTTCGATTTTGTCGCACAATGATTTTTTTTCCGTTTCGCCGTGCATTTTTGGGTAAAATGACTAATGTCACTGCAAAGTAGAATTGGTGACGCAAAAAATAAGCCATAATATGGATTTTTAGGTGGAAAATTGAAAGGGTTATGATTTTTAAAAGGTAAGGAGGAAAAAATGAAAGTGCAAAAACGCAAAAACCCTGAGTCCTTAACCCCTTAAGGACCGGGGGTTTTTCCGTTTTTGCATTTTCGTTTTTTGCTCCTTGCCTTTAAAAAATCATAACTCTTTCAATTTTGCACCTAAAAATCCATATGATGGCTTATTTTTTGCACCACCAATTCTACTTTGTAATGACGTCAGTCATTGTGCCCAAAAATCTACGGTGAAACGGGAAAAAAAATCATTGTGAGACAAAATTGAAAAAAAAAACGCCATTTTGTAACTTTTGGGGGCTTCCGTTTCTACGTAGTACATTTTTCGGTAAAAATGACACCTCATATGTATTCTGTAGGTCCATACGATTAAAATGATACCCTACTTATACAGGTTTGAATTTGTCGCACTTCTGGAAAAAATCATAACTTCATGCAGAAAAATGTATACGTTTAAAATTGTCATCTTCTGACCCCTATAACTTTTTTATTTTTCCGTGTATGGGGCGGTATGAGGGCTCATTTTTTGCGCCGTGATCTGAAGTTTTTAACGGTATCATTTTTGCATTGATAGGACTTATTGATCGCTTTTTATTCATTTTTTCATGATATAGAAAGTGACCAAAAATGCACTATTTTGGACTTTGGAATTTTTTTGCGCGCACGCCATTGACCGTGCGGTTTAATTAACGATATATTTTTATAATTCGGACATTTCCGCACGCGGCGATACCATTTATGTTTATTTTTATTTTTATTTACACTGTGTTTTTTCTTTTATGGGAAAAGGGGGGTGATTCAAACTTTTAATAGGGAAGGGGTTAAATGATGTTTATTCACTTTTTTTTTGCACTTTTTTTTTGCAGTGTTATAGGTCCCATAGGGACCTATAACACTGCACACACTGATCTTTTACATTGATCACTGGTTTCTCATAAGAAACCAGTGATCGATGATTCTGCCGCATGACTGCTCATGCCTGGATCTCAGGCACTGAGCAGTCATTCGGCGATCGGACAGCGAGGAGGCAGGTAGGGGCCCTCCCGCTGTCCTGTCAGCTGTTCGGGATGCCGCGATTTCACCGCGGCTATCCCGAACAGCCCACTGAGCTAGCCGGCATGCTTTCGGTTTCACTTTAGACGCGGCGTTCAACTTTGAACGCCGCGTCTAAAGGGTTAATAGCGCGCGGCACAGCGATCAATGCCGCGCGCTATTAGCCACGGGTCCCGGCCGTTGTTAGAGGCCGGGCCCGAACCGCTATGACGCGGGGCCACGCCGTGGCCCCGCGTTATAGATCGGGAGTGGACACATGACGTTCCAGTACGTCATGTGTCCTTAAGGGGTTAAGGGGTACTCAGGTGAAAAATTTTTCTTTTTTTTTTTGTTAAATGAACTGGTGCCAGAAAGTTAAACAGATTTGTAAATTACTTCTATTAAAAAAATCTTTATCCTTCCAGTACTTTTTAGCAGCTGTATTCTACAGGAATAGAGGAAATTCTTTTCTTTTTTTAATTTCTTTTTTGTCTTGTCCACAGTGCTCTCTGCTGACACCTGATACCCGTATCAGGAACTGTCCAGAGCAGGAGAAAATCCTCATAGCAAACCTATGCTACTCTGGACAGTTCTTGACACGGAGAGAGGTGTCAGCAGAGACAAGACAAAAAAAGAAATTCAAAAAGCAAAGAATTCACTCTGTAGCATACAGCTGCTAATAAGTACTGGAAGGATAAATACTTTTTAAGGAACTGTAGTTGTGAGGGTTTCACGCTGTATCCCGCAAGGACCTACAGGCATAAGCGATAACTCTTTCGCGTCCTTCTTGTACCTGCGACAGAACCGCCCTGAGTCCATAGAGGCTGCCATCAGTAGATAAGAGGAAGGGTTTGTCGAAGTCGGCATAAGCCAATATGCAGGCCGATATAAGGGCTTCTTTCAGGGCCTGGAAGGCCTCTTCCTGCTTCTGTCCACAGGGGACATTTTGACCCTTGGGCCTCCCAGCTGTTCCTCTCAACAGCTCATTTAGAGAGCCCACTATCTTTGCGTAGTGTTTGATGAATCGCCGGTAGTGTCCGCTCAGCCCAAGGAAGGCCTTCAACTCCCACAGTGTTCTAGGCTCTGGCCATTGTCGTATTGCAGCCACTTTGTCTTGGGATGGCAGCACCCCATCTTGGGACACCGTATGGCCTAGGTACTCGATCTTCCTCTTGAAGAGAGGACACTTCTTTGGCTGTATCTTCAGGCCATGGGATCGCAATCGCTTGAGTACCTCTCATAGTCGGTCTAGGTGTTCTTGAAAAGTAGCGGAGTACACGATGATATCGTCTAAGTATATAAGGGTGGCTTCAAAATTCAGGTCCCCCAGACACTTCTCCATCAGCCGCTGGCATGTGCCCAGGGCATTGGATAGCCCAAATGGCATCCTGTTCAATTCAAATAGACCCATGGGGAGTACGAATGCAGTCTTTGCCCGGTCCTGCTCGACCACCGGTACTTGCCAGTTCCTGAATACATTCAACCGCCGGTAATCCACACAAAATCAAATAGTGCCGTCCTTCTTCTTGACAAGCCACTGGGGCTGCCCAAGGACTTTGGCTACACTACACCACTCTTGAATCTATTATGTTTCAACAAGGTCTTCACTTCCTGGCACAACTTGGACGGAATCTGTCGATATCTCTCCCGGATATCTCATGCGTGATAGCATCTAGGCAAGCCAAAGTAATCGGCAAGGCTGATTCTCCCACAGCATGGCTTCAACCACCCACAAATGGTCCAGACAGATTCTTCATGTCTATCTCCATTTGGTCCAAAATGGTTCTCCCATTCCATTCTGGGGTCGGCGCCTCTTTGGATCTGGCATTACCTGCCAGGGTCCAAACAGCATCGCCTATCAGAGCTAGAGTCACTTCTTCCCGACTCAGCATTTCTCCCAGATTTAGGTACACATGGGGCAGTTCCACTCCTGGCGCCAAGGCGACTTCCAGATGTCCCACATTCACAGCTTACTCGGTACTCGTCCATTCTGGACCACTGCCAGTGTCTGGACCACTATGGCATCCTGGCCTAGCTCTCCTAGGCCCCCCAGCTCAATGATCATCTCCATACCTTCAAGGTTGCAGAACGTTCCCGCGGGCAGTGTCAGTATAGTCTCCCGACCAGGGGGGAGGCTCAGGGTAGCCTTTCCCGGCACTCGGATGGTTCCCATAGGCTGTGCACTGGGACACTCTTCTGTGTCCCACAGGACCGGATCAGTCGTTGGAAAGCTTTTTGAGTGGGTTTGTGCGGGGTGGCTTGCTTCCAATAGCCTGGTCCCTGTTTAGTGAATATGATCTGGTCCAACTCTCATAGAATATTCATGCCCATTATCACTGGTACATCCTCTTTGAACGTCTCGGGGACCAGCAGAATGCCTTTTCTCCCCACTTCCTGTCCACACAGCCGTACATTCATTGACACGACTCCCGTGACCGGATCTGCTGCTGGTTAGCCGCTATAACCCGTACCAATGTCTCTCTTTCTTGCTTGGACAATGCTTGGAAGTAACGATTGAAGTATGACGGGCATGGTCGTCACCTGTGACCCTGGTATCTACTAAGCAGTCAACTGGGATGCCTTCAAATTCAGCTCGTATGATGGGGCACCCTGCAACCAGATGTTCGGAGCTGTGCTGGGTGTCTTGACTCTCCACCTACCCCGCAGTGTGCCCCACTACTGCGGAGGCAGGTAGTTTAATGCTCGAACTGGGCGTCTAGATAGATCACTCCGACATTCGATGGCGAAGTGTCCTTCTTCTCTGCACCGCCAGCACTGTGTCTCTGGATGGTACTCTCTCTGCCTGCATGCAGGAGGTCCTCTTGGAACTCGACTGGCTGGCCTTGGTGGAAGATATTGAGGAACTTGGTGTGACAGTGAACTCGGGCAAGGATACCCTGGTGTAAGAATCAGCGGGGCAGTCTGAAAGGGAGGTTGTTGGGCCGGTTAGGCAGCCCCGGGGGTAATAGCTCAACTCGAGCCGCTGTTCCATTTGCATAAATTTTTCGTGCATGGCACTCAGGGAGCTCTGCAGGTCTTGTACCACTTTAACTAGGACCTTTCTTTCCTCACAACCCCAAAGGGTGTGGCGGTCTGGGTCCATATCACTCCGGAGGAATACATTTCTTTACTGCGTGCCACAGCCTCCGCCAATATTTGTCAAAAGTTCAGAGTAGGGTCCACCCTAACTCGTTCCCGCAGGGACTGTCTCAGGGGAGAGCTGAAGAGTCCCAGAATAAACTGTTCCCACAATATTCGGTCTGCAGTTCCCATGCTGGATACTCAGTCTACCTCCGTTTTCTGTGCCAATACTTCCTGTAGGGCTGTCGCATATTGTGAGACCCCTTTGTTTCCTTGCTGGACCAGCACTAGCTGTTTCACCATATATTTTTTCCACAAATCACACACTCTTGCAAAGTGCTGTGTGTGGCTTCTGATTTCTACCTGTAGCTCTAGGCTGACATTGTAAATTCTAGCAGCGCTCTGTAACCTTGTCACCCAGTCTGACAGACATATTCTGGCCGTCAAATTTGGGCAGCAAGTTAAACAGCGTGCCCATAGGGAGGGCCCTTGCAGGGGTTCCACCATTGCCTGAGGTACTCACATTAGCATCATGCATATTGCCTTCAGCCTCCTCCATCTCTGTAACCGTACCCTGCTCGCAGCGCCACTTGTAGAGGTCAGAGGAGTAGGAGACTGCAGTGCAGGATTCAAGTACGGTACAGCAGACAATGAGGCTGAAGCAGGAACCGGCTTTATTAAACAACAGAATTTAATGGCCAGGCAATGAGATTAACAGTAATAACAGTTCACATGGGTTTACAGGGAAAGCTTACTGGACCGTATACTTAAGATGGTGTTCCCGCCAGCGCACACACAGAAATACAGGCTACTCTCCTCTAATATGGTCCTCTCTGATTCCCGCTAACCAAGACATGTTGCTACAACATTCTATCTTAAGAAACCTGCTCTATGCCCTGACACAGGTTAGCACCAGTGCACATTCACAGTTCTGTAGTTCACAAAGCAGCTGCTTCTCTTAGTCTCTCTCTTGCTGTCTGCAACTGGTAGTCTATTATGCACTGGTCTGTAATTGGTTTCTTTGTAAGTTGCTTATCTTGTTCTGTCACTTGGAGGTAACTGCAGTCTGGTCTCTTGATTTGTAATCTTGCTTAGCTGTTCCTCTCTGTCTGGGGGCTTGCAGACATGTTCAAGTACACAATAATCCAACTCTGTCTGGGGGTCTATGTCCACTGCCACAATCCTGCTGCCAAGTCTCTGGATTGCAAGATGTCTCTCTCTCTTAGCAGCCCTCTCCTCAGCTCACACACAGCTGGGTACACGCACACTGACTCTCTGCCGGGAACTTCCGGCCCCCTCCTTCTCCTCAAAGAAAACTTTTTTTTTATTTTTTAAAGCAACAGCGACATCCTGTGACTGAAAGATGCATGACAGTCTATGGACTTTCTCACTAGAAGTACAGTGTAATGGAGTTTGGTAATTCTAGGGGCTGACCCTTACATCAGTGTACAGAACCCTGCGTGTTCTCGGTGTACAGTGCCCTGCTTGTCCCCAGTGCACAGAGCACTGCTTGTCCTTAGTGTACAGAGCCCTGCTTGTCCTCACTACACAGAGCCCTGCTTGTCCTCACTGCACAGAGCCCTGCTTGTCCTCAATGCACAGAGCCCTGCTTGTACTCAGTGTACAGAGCCCTGCTTGTACTCAGTGTACAGAGCCCCGCTTGTCCTCAGTGTACAGAGCCCCACTTGTCCTCACTGCACAGAGCCCTGCTTGTCCTCACTGCACAGAGCCCTGCTTGTCCTCACTGCACAGAGCCCTGCTTGTCCTCAGTGTACAGAGCCCTGCTTGTCCTCAGTGTACAGAGCCCTGCTTGTCCTCAGTGTACAGAGCCCTGCTTGTCCTCAGTGTACAGAGCCCTGCTTGTCCTCAGTGTACAGAGCCCTGCTTGTCCTCAGTGTACAGAGCCCTGCTTGTCCTCAGTGTACAGAGCCCGCTTGTCCTCAGTGTACAGAGCCACTGGAGTACCCCTTTAAATTGCTTTATTCTGCCCTTATTCAAATTTTAGAACAGAAATGATTTTCTCATGCTGCCTACATTTCCAATAAATCCCCTGGCTTTGAAGAGGGGGATGGGGCATGTCTCATCACTGCACCTGGTCAACTAATTAGGTGGCTGGTGCTGGAGTTAAGCCAAGTGAACTGATTACTCAAGTGGGTTGAGCTCAGTTCACATTGTCTGCAGTTTTGATGCATTATTCAAAGTGTGTGGGCCTGGCTGTATTTTTGTTCTGCTTTTTGGCCATAATTTAAAAAAAATCACTGTAACCGTGACAGGCAAATAGAAACATTTTTGCTGAGAATATGGGGTAAGAATGGCAAAAACAGAAAAAGAAGCAAAATGCAATGTGTGAATCCAACTTCCGGGGAGAAGTATAACAACTATATACTCAGATTCCAAAGACATAGCAGCAGTATACAGTTAGAGCTGGAGGGGTATAATTACTATATATCCTGATCCTATAGAGATAGCAGTATATTCTCTGCATTTAGTGATTACTACTCACCTGGGCGGTTGCCTGTAAGAATGTCCTCCTTATACTCCTCATCACCGCTCACATCTGTCTCTTCTTCTTCCTTTATGCCTGTAGCATTAATATAGATCAGATCTTTCCCTGTAGGAATGTCCTTCTTATACTGCTCATCACCGCTCACATCTGTCTCTGGAGCATTAATATTGTTCATATCTGCTCCCTGATTCATACAATGTAAAAGAAATATTGCAAAAAGTCATCAGATAGTAAGAGGGTTAACCTGGAATTTTTTTATGACTTACAGCGAGTGAAATAAGTAGAGGAGACCAATTAGGGAATGTTAGGGTTCTTTAGAAGGAGGGCAGAAAAGTCCGGGGGGGGGACTTAAGGGTCTGGGGAGACTTAAGGATCTTGAGAAGGAGGACAGAGTAGTCTAGGGAAACAAAGGGGTTTGGAGGGGGAAGGACAGAGTGGAAGGGGTGCAGAAGAGCCTGGAGGAGGATGGGACAGGGGGGGGGGGGTCTAGAGGAGGAATTAGGAGTCTAGGGGCAGAGAAGTCTTAAGAAGAAGGATATAGAGTCTGGTGGGGGATTTAGTGGTCGGAAGGAGGAAGATAGAGGGGCAAGGGGGGCTGGAGAAAATTAAGGGTCTGAAGGAGGACTTATGGGGCTGGGGGGACAGAGGAGTCTGAAAGAGGACAGTACAGGAGTGCAGCCAAACTGAGAAGAAACAGTGCACGTGTGGCAGTATTATATTTGGGGGGCATGGTGTCTGTCAAGGTTATATTCAGGGGGCATGGTGTCTGGCAGGGTTATATTTAGGGGGCATTGTGTCTGGCAGGGTTATATTTAGGGGGCATGGTGTCTGGAAGTCCTATATTTAGTGGGCATGGTGTCTGGCAGGGTTATTATGATTATAGTCTTCATAATGAGAATGAGGAGCTGCTGACAAAACCAAGCATGAAACTCTGCAGAGGGAAGATGTAGTGTGAAGAAGTCCAAGAGGTCCACGAGATGAAGAAGAAAAGACCACAGAGAATGTAGGTAAAGCTAGCCAGCTGGGTCACGATTTACAATATACTGTACTGTGCTTGCATGTAGCGCTGGAGGTTCAACCCTAAAGAACCAAAGAACTGTCTAAAAGCATTTAATCTATGATCTCTCTGAGCCATATTGCTCTACCATTCCCAGTTTAAACTTACAGATTCCATTTTCATGAATATTCTTTTGTAGACAAGGCAAAACAAATCATCTGAAACGTTTGTAGAGGGGCATGGTGGACACCTGTAAGTTACTGCCAATACAACCAGAACTTTGGAAATACTACAGCATCAAATGGCAGGAAAATTATTACTTGGCCACACGGATAACGTCTGGGTCTAAAAGCAGATCTTGGCAAGTTCGCCCCGGACCTACACTGGATCCTGGTGAATCATTACAACTTCCTATTGGTCATTTATTACTTGATGATTTCCTGTTGATCAGAAACCCATAATCCCCACCCCAAAAGTTAAATGTTCCCATCTCCCATAGTAAGCCTGAAGGTCCAGAAAAGGTGATTGCTTTTCTAGGTATAATCCTAGACACTAATAAAATGCAAGCTAGACTCCCAGAGGAGAAACAGAGTAGAATAAGGGAAGTTATTCATTCTGCAATGGTGTCTCGGTTGTCCACGATGCGTTTGCATCTAAGGAGTTCTTGGCCATCCACGATAAGCAGTGGTTTGCCTGGCTTTGGCCTAGAGGGGTGGATGTAATATCAGAATTTATAAAAACTTCTACATTGTTCGAAATCTCCCCTATCTAAGTGTCTGCTCAGGTTTGGGGATCTTCTTGGGCCAACTCCTCAGTAGTGTTTATAACAGATAGATCGGCAGTGGTGGAAATCCTTAAAAAGTACCTGTTACCAATTAAACTGTTCTCAACTAACTCAGGCTATGTTCCCTAACTACTCCTAACACCCCTCCTGCCCTTAAACAATTTCAGAGCTTTAAAAAGCTGTGTATCTTACCCTTCTTCTTACTCACATTGCAATTTCCCAGCAGTAGAAAGTGGGCGTTTCCCAGCAGGCATGACATCACAGCAAGCCTGCTGGGGGAACACTTCCGCCCTCACATAGTTGCAGTGCTGTGATTAATAGAAGACCTCAGGCTCTGTGCATGTTACAGTCTGTGTTGCTATCGGTGAGGCTCTCCTGCAGGTTTTAGTCTGTGCAGCTTTCTGTGAGAATCTGTGGAGCTTTCACTTTCTGTGCCGCTGTCAAATCAAGCTCCGAGCAGAGAAACACTTTCTCAGTTCGGACTCCTGCCAGGTCGGGAGGAGACCGAACTCACTGTATTAATTGTGGCAGGGAACAGAACAGAGCCACCTAGTGGCCATGTTTTATATTAAGTTTTAAACATATTTTTGTTGTTAATTATAAAACCAAGTGAATGGAAAAGTGTCTGCTAATTACACAAGGAACACTATATTAAAAGTTTTATTTGGTGACAGGTACTCTTTAACAAAAGGTGGATCAGATGCAGCAAGAATCGTGTTTTTCATCAATAGACCGGTTTGACTGTCGCTCAACCATAATCATGCCGGACTGGGGGTTGTAGCTCAACGCATTTGGGTAATATGTGCCATAGCTGAGAGTGCTTTTTGACTGTAATCTTTAGGCCATTATTCCCTGTAGATATTGGGAGTTTTACTTGTAGTATTACATTAAATTATTGTCAGAACTGTTCTCTATACTACTTAGCCCAGTGTTTTTCTGGAGTATTTCATCACTGTATTATCGTTAGCCCTTATATTTGCCAGTTTTCAATATGGCCATTGATGACTCTGATTTAGGTTGCGCGCAGCAGTGTGGGTGAGTAGTGAGTCGGTATTCTGTATCACGTGACCTGTGTCCCAGCATTTTCATTGGACCTCCATCAAATCCCATTACTTCGTGCGCACAAGCCGTAATAAACCTATGTTAGTGATGTAAATGAAGTATCCCAGAAATGCACGCCTTAGCGTATGCACAATTGGGAGACACTGCATTTGATGCCATTACAGTATATGGATAACATCTTATTAACCTTTAGGTGAGTGCAATCGTTTCCAACCTCTTCCTTCCCTAATAAGACATTATATACACTGTACCTGCACTTGTTATTATCCATTAATAAACATAACAGTCTATTATGGTATAAACTAATACTTAGATGGATCTAGCTATGTATAGTCTCATGTATCACGGACACTAAAATACATGTCACAAATTCTGTATTGTCACTTTGTAAACTGAGCACGTTTCTGTCATTTTGTTGATATAATTGTTGTAATTGACATTGTATTGGCCACCAAATACACTGCTCCAAAAAAAAAAGGGAACACTAAGATAACACATCCTAGATCTGAATGTCGTATGAAATACTTTCAACTTTACATAGTTGAATGTGTTGACAACAAAATCACACAAAAATTATCAATGGAAATCAAAAGTATCAACCTATGGAGGTCTGGATATGGAGTCACACTCAAAATGAAAAGTGGAAAACCTCACTACAGGCTGATCCGACTTTGATGTAAAGTCTTCCAAACAAGTCACAATGAGGCTCAGTAGTGTGTGTGGCCTCCACGTGTCCGTATGACCTTCCTACAACTCCTGGGCATGCTCCTGATGAGGTGGCGGATGGTCTCCTGAAGGATGTCCTCCCAGACCTGAACTAAAGCATCCGCCAACTCCTAGACAGTCTGTGGTACAACGTGGCGTTGGTGGATGGAGCGAGACATGATGTCCCAGATGTGCTCAATCGGATTCAGGTCTGGGGAACGGGCGGGCCAGTCCATAGCATCAATGCCTTCCTCTTGCAGGAACTGCTGACACACTCCAGCTACATGAGGTCTAGCATTGTCTTGCATTAGGAGGAACCCAGGGCCCAGCACCAGCATATGGTCTCACAAGGGGTCTGAGGATCTCATCTCGGTACCTAATGGTAGTCAGGCTACCTCTGGCAAGCACATGGAGGGCTGTGCGGCCCCCCCAGAGAAATGCCACCCCACACCATTACTGACGCACCACCAAACCGGTCATGCTGGAGGATGTTGCAGGCAGCAGAACGTTCTCCCCGGCATCTCCAGACTCTGTCACATGTGCTCAGTGTGAACCTGCTTTCATCTGTGAAGAGCACAGGGCGCCAGTGACGAATTTGCCAATCTTGGTGTTCTCTGGCAAATGCCAAACGTCCTGCACGGTGTTGGGCTGTAAGCACAACCCCCACCTGTGGACGTCGGGCCCTCATACCACCCTCATGGAGGCTGTTTCTGACCGTTTGAGTGGACACATGCACATTTGTGGCCTGCTGGAGGTCATTTTGCAGGACTCTGGCAGTGCTCCTCCTACTCCTCCTTGCACAAAGGCAGAGGTAGCGGTCCTGCTGCTGGATTGTTGCCCTCCTACGGCCTCCTCCACATCTCCTGATGTACTGGCCTCTCTCCTGGTAGGGCCTCCATGTTCTGAACACTACCTCTTGCCACAGCTTGCATTGATGTGCCATCCTGGATGAGCTGCACTACCTGAGTCACTTGTGTGGGTTGTAGACTCAGTCTCTTGCTACCACTAGAGTGAAAGCACCACCAGCATTCAAAAGTGACCAAAACATCAGCCAGGAAGCATAGGAACTGAGAAGTAGTCTGTGGTCACCACCTGCAGAACCCCTCCTTTATTAAGGGTGTCTTGCTAATTGCCTATAATTTAAACCTGTTGTCTGTTCCATTTGCCCAACAGCATGTGAAATTGATTGTCAATTAGTGTTGCTTCCTGAGTGGACAGTGTGATTTCACAGAAGTGTCATTGACTTGGAGTTACATTGTGTTGTTTAACTGGTTAACGACTAAGGATCAGTATACACGTCCTTGTGCTGTTAATGGGGTATGGCGCAGACTTGAGCCCCCCGGCCCCCAGTTGATTCTTGTAGCTGAGGGCCGGCATTAATAGCCGACATGCGGCGATCGCCGCGGCTGCCTATTAACCCTTTAGATCACCGCTGTCAAAGCTGACAGCGGCGTCTAAAGGTACCTTTAACTGCTCCATGGTGGTCATGTGGGGTGGATGCCCCTCCTCTACCTCCCCCCACCCCCACCCCCTGCAGAGCAATCGCTCCACTTCTGAAGTAGTCGGAGGGCTTAACTCTGTGCCTGTGTCAGCTGCTGCGCTGTGAATGATAAGGCCTGGCAGGACCAGGCTTTATCAATCGAGTGCAGAGCACACAGATCAATGTAGTTCTATGGAACCACATTGATCTGTATGAGGAATCAAATGAGTCCTCCTAAAAGTCCCCTAAGGGGACTAAAAGTGTTAAAAAAAAAAAAAAAAAAAGTTTCAAAAAAGTTTCAAACACACACACATTAACCCCTTCCTTATTAACCTCTTAAGGACGCAGGGCATACCTGTACACTCTATGCCCGGTCCACAACGCGGGGTCACGCCGTGGGCTAATAGCAGGACCTTGGGCTAATAGTGTGCGGCTAAGCTGAAAAAATTGCATCCTGGCAGCTCAGTCATGCTGATCGGGACCATCGCGGTTAAATCGCGATGTCCCAATTAGTTAGGACACGAGCGGAGGGTCCGTTACCTGCCTCCGGCATGTCTGATCGGCGATTGACTTCTCCATGCCTGAGATCTAGGCAGGAGAAGTCAAGCCCCGATAACATTGATCATCTGCATATAGTTTTATGTCGGTGATCAGTGTTAGGAATCAATGTAATGCTTGTTACAGCCACCCGAGAGTTGAAAAAAAAAGTTACTAATGATGAATTAACCCCTTCCCTAATAAAAGTAAGAATCACTTCCCCCCCCCCCCTTTTCCCATTTTCAAAAAAACAACTGTGTAAATAAAAATAAACATATGTGGTATCGCCGCGTGCGTAAATGTCCGAACTATAAAAATATAAGGTTAATTAAACCGCACGGTCAATGGTGTACAAGCAAAAAAAATCAAAAAAGTCCAAAATGGCGTATTTTTGGTCACATTTTATAGCACAAAAAAACTATGAATAAAAGGCGATCAAAAAGTCCAATCAAAACATGATTTTTTCCAGAAGTACGACAAAATCAAACCTATATAAGTAGGGGATCATTTTAACTGTATGGACCTACAGAATAAAGAGAAGGTGTCATTTTTACTGAAAAATGGCATGCACGATCGATCCTGCATGATTGACATGCAGCGTTCCACGCTAAGAGCAAAGAGGAGGTGGAGAGGGGGCGTGCCACTGCGGGAGTCGTCCGGCCCATCCGACTGTGGCCCGGCAACAGAATAAAGTAAGAATTTTCCTTTACAGACCGCCGGGAATGTGAGTAAAAGCACCCGCATTTACTGCACCTTCTCTATGCAATGGTAACTGCACCTCCCTACCTGTACGGTGGTGACAGTTGCGCTTTAAGTAGTAGAATAAGGAAAACCTATATACATTTAGTATCATTGTAACCGTACGGACCTACAGAATAAATATATGGTGTCATTTTTACCATTAAGTGCACTGCGTAGAATCTGAAGCCCCCAAAAAATTACAAAATGGCGTGGTTTTTTAAAAAATTTTGACCAAAAAATATTTTTGGGGTGAGTTCGCCATAAATTTTGTGGTGAAATAATTGATGACATTACTAAGTACAATTGGTGGCGCAAAAAATAAGCCATCATATGAGTCTGTAGGTGGCAAATTGAAAACTTTCAGATTTTTAGTAGGTGATGAGGAAAAAACAAAGTGCAAAAGCGGAAAAACCTGTGGTCTCTATTTTTTTGAGCAATATTTTTTTGAGATAGAGATATATAGAGAGATTATATATGCCGTATTTATCGGCGTATAACACGCATTTTTTTAGGCTAAAAAGTATATCTGCGTGTTATACGCCGATAAGCCGCTGCAGTTCAATGATTTAAAGCGGGCGCTTTAAATCAATGAACTGCAGCGGCTTTTGCAGGTGCAGAGACCGCCACCGCTGCCCGCTTCTCTGCCCCTGCCTGTCCTGGGGTCTAGAGCCCTGCTGCCGCCGCTTCTCTCCCCCTGCTATCAGCGCTGCTGCCACTTCTCTCCCCCTGGCTATCGGTGCCGCTGCCCCATTGCCGGCGCCGATAGCCAGGGGGAGAGAAGGGGCAATGGCACCCATTGCCGGCGCCGCTGCCCCGTTGCCTCCCCCATCCCCGGTTGTATAATTACCTGTTGCCGGGGTCGGGTCCTGCGTCGTTGCTATGTTCTGCGAGACGCAATGACGAGTGACGTCACTCGTCATTGTGCCGCGCCGTGCAGCGCATAGCAATGACGCAGGGGGCGCACACCGGAGGCCAGAAGCAGCGCGGACCTGACCCCGGCAACAGGTAATTATACAACCGGGGATGGGGGAGGCAACTGGCTATCGGCGCCGCTGCCCCATTGCCGGCGCCGCTTCTCTCCCCCGGCTATCGGCGCCGGCAATGGGGCAGCGGCACCGATAGCCAAGGGGAGAGAAGGGGCAGCGGCGCCGATAGTAGGGGGGAGAGAAGCGGCAGCAGCAGGGCTCTAGACCCCAGGAAAGGCAGGTGGAGAGAAGCGGGCAGCGACAGCCTCTCTCCCCCTGCCTTTCCTGGGGGCTTCTGCGGGGTCAGAAACAGTGTATCGGGGTATACACATGCACACACACGCACCCTCATTTTACCAAGGATATTTGGGTAAAAAAAACTTTTTTTACCCAAATATCCTTGGTAAAATGAGGGTGCGTGTTATAGGCCGGTGCGTGGTATACCCCAATAAATACGGTGTGTATGTATATATAGATATATCAATGTCAATACGGCTAAAGATATTAACATGAAACTTGGCCACATGTTTCTTATATGTCAACAACAAACATAGGATAGGTGATTTAACCCTTACTCACCCCCATTTGCCAGGGGCGGGGTTTTTGTTTAAAGTCCCATACAAGTCAATGGGAAATATATGTTACTGCATAACTTCCAAACGACTGGAGATATTTCGATAATACTTGGTCACATGTTACTTATATGTCCACTTAAAATATAGGATAGTTAATTTAACCCTTAACTTCTCCCATTTGTGAGGGTCGGGGTTTTTGTTTAAAGTCCCATGCAAATCAATGTGAAAGGTATGTTCCCACATAACTTCTGTACAGCTAGAGATATTTCAATACCTGGTCACATATTACAGGTCGGGATAGGAGGTCGGGATAGGAGGTCGGGATAGGAGGTCGGGATAGGAGGTCGGGATATGGCAACAATATATGAGGACGGGATATGAAGTCAAAAGCTTCCTCCTTTGTTTATTTTCCTCCCCAACAAGGATGAGGAAGAGAAAACCGGGCAACGCCGGGTACACAGCTAGTATATATATAAAATTCAATGTGTGTGTGTGTGTGTGTGTGTGTATGTTCCAGCATCACGTCCAAACGGCTGAAGATATTAACATGAAACTTAGCCACATGTTACTTATATGTCAACAACAACCAAAGGTAGGTAATTTAACCCTTACTCACCCTATTTGCCAGGGTCAGGTTTTTTTTTAAAATCCCATACAAGTCTATGGGAAATATATGTTACTGCATAACTTCCAAACGGCTGGAGATATTTCGATAATACTTGATCACATGTTACTTATATGTCCACTTAAAATATAGGATAGTTAATTTAACCCTTAACTAGCCCATTTGTGAGGGTCAGGGTTTTTGTTTAAAGTCCCATGCAAATCAATGGGAAATGTATGTTCCCACATAACTTCCGTACGGCTGGAGATATTTCAATAATACCTGGTACACATATTACTTGTATGTCAAATAAAAATATATGATAGTTAAATTAACCCTTACCTATACCCTTATTTAAAAGATGGATTTTTGTTTCAAGTCCCATGCAAATATATGGGACTTTCAGTACCTTACTCCACATGCTCCACTCTGCATCTCTTGGTAAATGTGTTAATCCAGCTTGCAGGCCACACCACATCTCACAAACATACGCCCATATTTTAAGCCCCACCCTTTTATTCTCTACCCTTTTTGTGCATTGGTCTGGCTTGCAAATCACGCCCAGTCCCACAAAGTCATGCCCCCTTCTATTTCCAGCTTACAATATCTTCATCCCAAATCAGTCCCACCAGAGGACAGGATATGAGGATGGGATATAAGGTTGGGATATGAGGACAAGATATGAGGATGTGATAGGAGGTCGGGATAGGAGGTCGAGATAGAAGGTCGGGATAGGAGGTCGGGATAAAGAGGTCGGGATAGGAAGTCGGGATAGGAGGTCGGGATAGGAGGTCGGGATAGGAGGACGGGATATGACAACAATATATGAGGACGGGATATGAAGTCAAAAGCTTCCTTCTTTGTTGATTTTCCTCCCCAACAACGATTAGCAAGGAAAAACCGGGCAACGCCGGGTACTTAGCTGACATATTATATATATATATATTAGGGCTGCACGATATGGGGAAAATGCGCAATTGCGATTTTGGGCCTAAATATTGCGATATCGATTGCGATGTGATATCATTTTAAAAAAATGGTGAAATCCCCCCATTTCATGTCCAATCGCCTCCATTTCACATCTACCTACCTATTTTATGCCCACCGCCCATTTCACATCTACCCCTTGTCACATTCTCCCCCCTTGTCACATTCTCCCCCCCGTCACATTCTCCTTCCCTGTCACATCCCCCATGTCACATTCCCCACCCCCGTCACATTCTCCTCCCCTGTCACATCCCCCTCCTGTCCCACTCTCCCCCTCCCCTTGTCACATTCTCCTCCCCCTTGTCACATTCTCCTCCCCCTTGTCACATTCCCTCTACCTTGTCACATCCCCCCCCCCCCCCGTCACACCCCCCTGTTGTCTTCACACACACAAATATATTATATATATATATTTTAGGGATCGACCGATATCGATTTTTTAGGGCCGTTACGATAATCTGTGATCTTTCAGGCAGATAGCGGATAACATACCGATATTCCGGTATAAGTTATCGGCTATTTCCGCCACCCCCCACCACCCACCAGGCCCCGCAAAAGCCGCTGCAGATCAATGATTTAAAGCGGCACTTTAAATCAGTGAACTGCAGCGGCATTTGCGGGGCCAGAGACTGCCACCACCACCCACTTCTCTCCCGCTGCCTGTCCTGGGGTCCTCCCTAGTCCAACCACCACCGCCGCTGCCCCATTGCCTCCCCCATCCCCGGTTTTATAATTACCTGTTCCCGGGGTCCGCGCTACTTCTGGCTCCGGCGGCATCCTGAGCTGTCACTGTGCGCACTGACGGTGACGTCGCGTTGAGGACCACACTCGTCATTGCGCTGCGCAGCGCACAGGACGCCGCAGGAGCCAGAAGTAGCGAGGACCCCGGGAACAGGTAATTATAACACCGGGGATGGGGGAGGCAATGGGGCAGCGGCGGCGGTGGTCTCTGGCCGGGGAGGCGGGGCATTATCGGCATATCGGTCGATCCCTAATATATTTATTACACACACACATTATATATATATATTACACACACATATACCTACATATACACATACCTTCACCAGCAGAGCTGTACAGGAAGTGTACTAACAGGACCTGCGATGATGTCACAGTCAGGTGATCAGTCACATGGAGGAGGAGGAGTCACATGATCAGGGGCTGCTGCTCTCGGCTCATCTGCTCAGTGTAGAGATAAATGATGTCAGAGGACGGTGACTGTAGGTGTCTATGTGGATAAGAAGATGTATGGACACCGACAATAACAGGACAAAATACACTAAATGTCTGTATTATAGTATATACATGTATTATAGTATTATAGTATATACATGTATTATAGTATTATAGTATATACATGTATTATAGTATTATAGTATATACATGTATTATAGTATTATAGTATATACATGTATTATAGTATTATAGTGTATACATGTATTATAGCATATACATTTATTATAGTATTATATAATATACATGTATTATGGTATTATAGTATATACATGTATTATTGTATATATATGTATTATAGTATTATAGTATATACATGTATTATAGTATTATAGTATATACATGTATTATAGTATTATAGTATATACATGTATTATAGTATTATAGTATATACATGTATTATAGTATTATAGTATATACATGTATTATAGTATTATAGTATATACATGTATTATAGTATTATAGTATATACACGTATTATAGTATTATAGTATATACATGTGTTATAGTATATACATGTATTATAGTATTACAGTATATACATGTATTATAGTATTATAGTATATACATGTATTATAGTATTATAGTATATACATGTATTATAGTATTATAGTGTATACATGTATTATAGTATTATAGTATATACATGTATTATAGTATTATAGTGTATACATGTATTATAGTATTATAGTATATAGATGTATTATAGTATTATAGTGTATACATGTATTATAGTATTATAGTGTATACATGTATTATAGAATTATAGTGTATACATGTATTATAGTATTATAGTATATAGATGTATTATAGTATTATAGTGTATACATGTATTATAGTATATACATGTATTATAGTATTATAGTGTATACATGTATTATAGTATTATAGTATATACATGTATTATAGTATTATAGTATATACATGTATTATAGTATTATAGTATATACATGTATTATAGTATTATAGTATTATAGTATATACATGTATTATAGTATTATAGCATATACATGTATTATAGTATTATAGTATATACATGTATTATAGTATTATAGTATATACATGTATTATAGTATTATAGTATATACATGTATTATAGTATATACATGTATTATAGTATTATAGCATATACATGTATTATAGTATTATAGTATATACATGTATTATAGTATTATAGTATATACATGTATTATAGTATATACATGTATTATAGTATATATATCAGAGGACGGTGACTGTAGGTGTCTATGTGGATAAGAAGATGTATGGACACCGACAATAACAGGACAAAATACACTAAATGTCTGTATTATAGTATATACATGTATTATAGTGTATACATGTATTATAGCATATACATGTATTATAGTATTATATAATATACATGTATTATGGTATTATAGTATATACATGTATTATTGTATATATATGTATTATAGTATTATAGTATATACATGTATTATAGTATTATAGTATATACATGTATTATAGTATTATAGTATATACATGTATTATAGTATTATAGTATATACATGTATTATAGTATTATAGTATATACATGTATTATAGTATTATAGTATATACATGTATTATAGTATTATAGTATATACACGTATTATAGTATTATAGTATATACATGTGTTATAGTATATACATGTATTATAGTATTACAGTATATACATGTATTATAGTATTATAGTATATACATGTATTATAGTATTATAGTATATACATGTATTATAGTATTATAGTATATACATGTATTATAGTATTATAGTGTATACATGTATTATAGTATTATAGTATATACATGTATTATAGTATTATAGTGTATACATGTATTATAGTATTATAGTATATAGATGTATTATAGTATTATAGTGTATACATGTATTATAGTATTATAGTGTATACATGTATTATAGAATTATAGTGTATACATGTATTATAGTATTATAGTATATAGATGTATTATAGTATTATAGTGTATACATGTATTATAGTATTATAGTATTATAGTATATACATGTATTATAGTATTATAGTGTATACATGTATTATAGTATTATAGTATATAGATGTATTATAGTATTATAGTGTATACATGTATTATAGTATTATAGTGTATACATGTATTATAGTATTATAGTATATACATGTATTATAGTATTATAGTATATACATGTATTATAGTATTATAGTATATACATGTATTATAGTATTATAGTATATACATGTATTATAGTATTATAGCATATACATGTATTATAGTATTATAGTATATACATGTATTATAGTATTATAGTATATACATGTATTATAGTATTATAGTATATACATGTATTATAGTATATACATGTATTATAGTATTATAGCATATACATGTATTATAGTATTATAGTATATACATGTATTATAGTATTATAGCATATACATGTATTATAGTATTATAGTATATACCTGTATTATAGTATTATAGTATATACATGTATTATAGTATTATAGTATATACATGTATTATAGTATTATAGTATATACATGTATTATAGTATATACATGTATTATAGTATTATAGCATATACATGTATTATAGTATTATAGTATATACATGTATTATAGTATTATAGCATATACATGTATTATAGTATTATAGTATATACCTGTATTATAGTATTATAGTATATACATGTATTATAGTATTGTAGTATATACATGTATTATAGTATTATAGTATATACATGTATTATAGTATATACATGTATTATAGTATTATAGCATATACATGTATTATAGTATATACATGTATTATAGTATTATAGCATATACATGTATTATAGTATTATAGTATATACCTGTATTATAGTATTATAGTATATACATGTATTATAGTATTATAGTATATTCATGTATTATAGTATATACATGTATTATAGTATATACATGTATTATAGTATTATATTATATACATGTATTATAGTATTATATTATATACATGTATTATAGTATTATATTATATACATGTATTATAGCATTATAGTATATACATGTATTATAGCATTATAGTATATACATGTATTATAGCATTATAGTATATACATGTATTATAGTATTATAGTGTATACATGTATTATAGTATTATAGTATAGACATGTATTATAGTATTATAGTATATACATGTATTATAGTATTATAGTATATACATGTATTATAGTATTATAGTATATACATGTATTATAGTGTATATGTCAGAGGACGGTGACTGTAGGTGTCTATGTGGATAAGAAGATGTATGGACACCGACAATAACAGGACAAAATACACTAAATGTCTGTATTATAGTATATACATGTATTATAGTATTATAGTATATACATGTATTATAGTATTATAGTATATACATGTATTATAGTATTATATCATATACATGTATTATAGTATTATAGTATATACATGTATTATAGTATTATAGTGTATACATGTATTATAGTATTATAGTATATACATGTATTATAGTATTATAGTGTATACATGTATTATAGTATTATAGTATATAGATGTATTATAGTATTATAGTGTATACATGTATTATAGTATTATAGTGTATACATGTATTATAGAATTATAGTGTATACATGTATTATAGTATTATAGTATATACATGTATTATAGTATTATAGTATATACATGTATTATAGTATTATAGTATATACATGTATTATAGCATATACATGTATTATAGTATTATAGTATATACATGTATTATAGTATTATAATATATACATGTATTATAGTATATACATGTATTATAGTATATACATGTATTATAGTATTATAGCATATACATGTATTATAGTATTATAGTATATACATGTATTATAGTATTATAGCATATACATGTATTATAGTATTATAGTATATACCTGTATTATAGTATTATAGTATATACATGTATTATAGTATTATAGTATATACATGTATTATAGTATTATAGTATATACATGTATTATAGTATATACATGTATTATAGTATTATAGCATATACATGTATTATAGTATTATAGTATATACATGTATTATAGTATTATAGCATATACATGTATTATAGTATTATAGTATATACCTGTATTATAGTATTATAGTATATACATGTATTATAGTATTATAGTATATACATGTATTATAGTATTATAGTATATACATGTATTATAGTATATACATGTATTATAGTATTATAGCATATACATGTATTATAGTATTATAGTATATACATGTATTATAGTATTATAGCATATACATGTATTATAGTATTATAGTATATACCTGTATTATAGTATTATAGTATATACATGTATTATAGTATTATAGTATATTCATGTATTATAGTATTATAGTATATACATGTATTATAGTATATACATGTATTATAGTATTATATTATATACATGTATTATAGTATTATATTATATACATGTATTATAGTATTATATTATATACATGTATTATAGCATTATAGTATATACATGTATTATAGCATTATAGTATATACATGTATTATAGCATTATAGTATATACATGTATTATAGTATTATAGTGTATACATGTATTATAGTATTATAGTATAGACATGTATTATAGTATTATAGTATATACATGTATTATAGTATTATAGTATATACATGTATAATAGTATTATAGTATATACATGTATTATAGTGTATATGTCAGAGGACGGTGACTGTAGGTGTCTATGTGGATAAGAAGATGTATGGACACCGACAATAACAGGACAAAATACACTAAATGTCTGTATTATAGTATATACATGTATTATAGTATTATAGTATATACATGTATTATAGTATTATAGTATATACATGTATTATAGTATTATAGTATATACATGTATTATAGTATTATAGTGTATACATGTATTATAGTATTATAGTATATACATGTATTATAGTATTATAGTGTATACATGTATTATAGTATTATAGTATATAGATGTATTATAGTATTATAGTGTATACATGTATTATAGTATTATAGTGTATACATGTATTATAGAATTATAGTGTATACATGTATTATAGTATTATAGTATATAGATGTATTATAGTATTATAGTGTATACATGTATTATAGTATATACATGTATTATAGTATTATAGTGTATACATGTATTATAGTATTATAGTACATACATGTATTATAGTATTATAGTATATACATGTATTATAGTATTATAGTATATACATGTAATATAGTATTATAGTATATACATGTATTATAGTATTATAGCATATACATGTATTATAGTTTTATAGTATATATATGTATTATAGTATTATAGTATATACATGTATTATAGTATTATAGTATATACATGTATTATAGTATATACATGTATTATAGTATTATAGCATATACATGTATTATAGTATTATAGTATATACATGTATTATAGTATTATAGCATATACATGTATTATAGTATTATAGTATATACCTGTATTATAGTATTATAGTATATACATGTATTATAGTATTATAGTATATACATGTATTATAGTATTATAGTATATACATGTATTATAGTATATACATGTATTATAGTATTATAGCATATACATGTATTATAGTATTATAGTATATACATGTATTATAGTATTATAGCATATACATGTATTATAGTATTATAGTATATACCTGTATTATAGTATTATAGTATATACATGTATTATAGTATTATAGTATATTCATGTATTATAGTATTATAGTATATACATGTATTATAGTATATACATGTATTATAGTATTATATTATATACATGTATTATAGTATTATATTATATACATGTATTATAGTATTATATTATATACATGTATTATAGCATTATAGTATATACATGTATTATAGCATTATAGTATATACATGTATTATAGCATTATAGTATATACATGTATTATAGTATTATAGTGTATACATGTATTATAGTATTATAGTATAGACATGTATTAAAGTATTATAGTATATACATGTGTTATAGTGTATATATCAGAGGACGGTGACTGTAGGTGTCTATGTGGATAAGAAGATGTATGGACACCGACAATAACAGGACAAAATACACTAAATGTCTGTATTATAGTATATACATGTATTATAGTGTATACATGTATTATAGCATATACATGTATTATAGTATTATATAATATACATGTATTATGGTATTATAGTATATACATGTATTATTGTATATATATGTATTATAGTATTATAGTATATACATGTATTATAGTATATACATGTATTATAGTATATACATGTATTATAGTATTATAGTATATACATGTATTATAGTATTATAGTATATACATGTATTATAGTATTATAGTATATACATGTATTATAGTATTATAGTATATACATGTATTATAGTATTATAGTATATACACGTATTATAGTATTATAGTATATACATGTGTTATAGTATATACATGTATTATAGTATTACAGTATATACATGTATTATAGTATTACAGTATATACATGTATTATAGTATTATAGTATATACATGTATTATAGTATTATATCATATACATGTATTATAGTATTATAGTATATACATGTATTATAGTATTATAGTGTATACATGTATTATAGTATTATAGTATATACATGTATTATAGTATTATAGTGTATACATGTATTATAGTATTATAGTATATAGATGTATTATAGTATTATAGTGTATACATGTATTATAGTATTATAGTGTATACATGTATTATAGAATTATAGTGTATACATGTATTATAGTATTATAGTATATAGATGTATTATAGTATTATAGTGTATACATGTATTATAGTATATACATGTATTATAGTATTATAGTGTATACATGTATTATAGTATTATAGTATATACATGTATTATAGTATTATAGTATATACATGTATTATAGTATTATAGTATATACATGTATTATAGTATTATAGTATATACATGTATTATAGTATTATAGCATATACATGTATTATAGTATTATAGTATATACATGTATTATAGTATTATAGTATATACATGTATTATAGTATTATAGTATATACATGTATTATAGTATATACATGTATTATAGTATTATAGCATATACATGTATTATAGTATTATAGTATATACATGTATTATAGTATTATAGCATATACATGTATTATAGTATTATAGTATATACCTGTATTATAGTATTATAGTATATACATGTATTATAGTATTATAGTATATACATGTATTATAGTATTATAGTATATACATGTATTATAGTATATACATGTATTATAGTATTATAGCATATACATGTATTATAGTATTATAGTATATACATGTATTATAGTATTATAGCATATACATGTATTATAGTATTATAGTATATATCTGTATTATAGTATTATAGTATATACATGTATTATAGTATTATAGTATATTCATGTATTATAGTATATACATGTATTATAGTATATACATGTATTATAGTATTATATTATATACATGTATTATAGTATTATATTATATACATGTATTATAGTATTATATTATATACATGTATTATAGAATTATAGTATATACATGTATTATAGCATTATAGTATATACATGTATTATAGCATTATAGTATATACATGTATTATAGTATTATAGTGTATACATGTATTATAGTATTATAGTATAGACATGTATTAAAGTATTATAGTATATACATGTGTTATAGTGTATATATCAGAGGACGGTGACTGTAGGTGTCTATGTGGATAAGAAGATGTATGGACACCGACAATAACAGGACAAAATACACTAAATGTCTGTATTATAGTATATACATGTATTATAGTATTATAGTATATACATGTATTATAGTATATACATGTGTTATAGTATTATAGTATATACATGTATTATAGTATATACATGTATTATAGTATTATAGCATATACATGTATTATAGTATTATATAATATACATGTATTATGGTATTATAGTATATACATGTATTATAGTATATATATGTATTATAGTATTATAGTATTATAGTATTATAGTATATACATGTATTATAGTATATACATGTATTATAGTATTATAGTATATACATGTATTATAGTATTATAGTATATACATGTATTATAGTATTATAGTATATACATGTATTATAGTATTATAGTATATACATGTATTATAGTATTATAGTATATACACGTATTATAGTATTATAGTATATACATGTATTATAGTATATACATGTATTATAGTATTATAGCATATACATGTATTATAGTATTATAGTATATACATGTATTATAGTATTATAGCATATACATGTATTATAGTATTATAGTATATACCTGTATTATAGTATTATAGTATATACATGTATTATAGTATTATAGTATATACATGTATTATAGTATTATAGTATATACATGTATTATAGTATATACATGTATTATAGTATTATAGCATATACATGTATTATAGTATTATAGTATATACATGTATTATAGTATTATAGCATATACATGTATTATAGTATTATAGTATATACCTGTATTATAGTATTATAGTATATACATGTATTATAGTATTATAGTATATTCATGTATTATAGTATTATAGTATATACATGTATTATAGTATATACATGTATTATAGTATTATATTATATACATGTATTATAGTATTATATTATATACATGTATTATAGTATTATATTATATACATGTATTATAGTATTATAGTATATACATGTATTATAGTATTATAGTATATACATGTATTATAGTATTATAGTATATACATGTATTATAGTATTATAGCATATACATGTATTATAGTATTATAGTATATACATGTATTATAGTGTATATGTCAGAGGACGGTGACTGTAGGTGTCTATGTGGATAAGAAGATGTATGGACACCGACAATAACAGGACAAAATACACTAAATGTCTGTATTATAGTATATACACATGTATTATAGTATTATAGTATATACATGTATTATATTATATACATGTATTATAGTATTCCTGGTCGTCCTTAAGGCGGCACAAATGGGTTAAGCCCTTCTGCTTACCCGGAAGGAAGAAACAAAAACTAGCAGTAAAAGTGAGACAAGTTAATTAGTCAATTACACATAACGAGCACACCTGCCCGGAAACCATAAACCTATCCCAAGAACCACAGACACTTTTTTTTTCTTTCTTCTCACCTGGAAAAGAAGACGTGAGGCAAGTGGCTCATACCCGGGGCTTCTGGGTTCCTGAGCTCAGGGGCGGCCGTATACAGGGTGATATTCCCGGTCCCTCAGCCTGCGCCCCGACATTCCCTGGCCCGGCAGTGCAGGACTCGTTCCTAAGGCCGCCATATGTCCTCGCTCTGCGATCGTTGGTGAATGGATGCCGGGGACGTCAGCGCGCCGCAGCGCCGGAAGTCGCCGGGGAGAGCTGCGCAGGCGCATGACGCACTTCCGGAAGTTCCGGCTTTCGCGTCAGGGACCCGTAAGTGAAGGACCCACGAGAGCCATTCGTTTACCTTATCTGTGGGTGGGGGCGTCGGGGGGCTCCTAGGCTGCTCCCTTCCGCTCCTCACTGTTTTGTACAGGTTGAAGGGGACTCTAATATGGCGGCCTGGGCTGATGGCTGGGAATCCCAGTGCTTTGCCCCACTTACGGCTATGTCACTTCCGGTTCCGATCTCCCTGGTATTTCTGACCGGTGGGATCTGCAAATGGCTGCACTCAGCCTAGGCAGCAGATCCCTTGGCCGGTCAGAGGTAGGAAATATGTTGGTCCCCTTTTTCTCCATGACATTAAGTGCATGTATTTCATAAGTGGGGGCTCTTCTGTTTTCTCTTGTTTTCCCAGATGGCTCCCTCTGGAAAGGCAAAGAGAAAATCTAGACACAACGTGTGCAACAAATGTGATCAGCCCCTACCAGAATCCTATGCTCGGGATACTTGTGAATCTTGTCTGAATCCATCTGATAACATGCAGACCAGTTCTTTCCTATCATGGTTCAAGGGGGAAATGTGTAATACCTTTAAAGAGATTAAAGAGTCCTTGGTGCCCTAGACTCCTGCATCTGACTCCTCATCTGGGGAATGTAGTACCTCCTCATCCAGTCCGGAGATAGTGTTTGACGATTTGGATGATGACCTGTACTTGTTGCCCAAGGATAAATTTCCCAAGTTATTGTCTGCAGTAAAAGACACTATAGAGTCTTCTAAAGATGTCTCTGCTAAACCTAAAAAGGATCAGTTGTATTATTTTCCACAGATTCCAGATATGAGACTTCCTTCTCACCCCATTCTAAATGACTGGTTCAAGAAGGATTGGGCCAACCCTGATAGAAAATCTGATGCAGGGGCCCATTTTAAAACCACTTATCGGTTGGACCCCAAGAATTCCGCAGAATGGGAAAATCCACCTAAACTTGATTTGGCGGCTGCCAGAATGGTCAAGAAGTCACTATTCCCTTCTGACGAATCCTCCAGATTGTCCGACCCATTGGAGCACAAGGCGGATAGCTTAGCTAAAAAGAATTACCTGGCAGCAGCTTCTACCTCCAAGATTGGGGCATCCTCAGTTCCTGTAGCTAGGGCTCTAAGGATCTGGCTGAGTCAATTATCTTAGCATATAGAGGAGGGGGTGTCCAGAGACTGTTTATTGAAAGGGGTCGATATGATGAAGGCCGCTGCAGAATATTTGTGTGATGCTCCTGTGGATGTACTGAAATTTTCATCCAGATCCCTGGCTTTATCTAATGCGACCAGGAGGGCGCTTTGGATAAAGCAATGGTCGGGTGACATGTCATCTAAGTTCAGCTTTGTTAACATGCCTTTCCACCCTTCATCGATGTTTGGCCCTCATCTAAAGGATATACTGAAGTCTTACAATGAGGAGAAAGACGCGGCCTTCCCATTAGAGACAAAGAAGTCCAGCAGGCCATTCTATGGGAGGTCCAGATACTCCCCAAAGAGGAGCTACTCCTTTCGGACCAGAAAGTCCAACCATAAGAAAAGACAAGATTCGGCAGCAGCCAAGAAAAAACCTTTCAACAAGCCTAAAGAATTATGACGCCATCGGCACCTCTCCTCCGGTGGGTGGCAGGCTGAGGTTTTTTCCGCAGGTCTGGCAAAAGTCTGGCTCAACAAGCCCTCCAACCCAGTGGTTCTAGAGTTGGTGGAAGAGTTTATAAGAAAGCACGCTCTAGAAAAAGTTCCAGATCACGAAAGATTCCAAGGTCTCTACTCCCCGATGTTTCCAGTGCCCAAAGCCTCAGGGGGATGGAGGCTAGTAATAGACTTATCCTATTTAAATCAGTTCTTTGTGAAGCGCAAGTTCCGGATGGAGTCAATCCGGTCTGCCATAGTAAACGTAGAAGAAGGAGACTTCCTAGCGTCAGTTGACCTTCAAGACGCATACCTGCACGTTTCTATTCTCAGAGCACACAGGAAATATCTACGGATTGCTCTCCTGTTCAATCACCAGATACTCCATCTTCAATTCACATGCCTACCATTTGGCATTACCTCGGCACCTCGTGTTTTTACCAAGGTGGTGGTGGTCCTGACTGCAGCTCTGCGGCTTCAAGGGATATGCGTGATGCCCTATCTGGACGACTGGCTAGTCAGAGCCCCCTCAGAAGCCATGTTGAAACAACATCTGCACAAGACCCTACAGATATTGGACGCCCACGGGTTCATAGTGAACGTAAAAAAGTCTTCTCTGAACCCTTCTACAGTCATCTCCTATCTCGGATTTACAATAGACACTCTTCGAATGAAGTTGTTCCTTTCAGATCAGAGGGCCACCAATCTGCAAGAAGCGGTGCAAGATCTCCTTCAAATGGATCAGTGCTCAGTAAGGAAAGCGATGAGGGTGTTAGGAATGATGACATCATCTCTGGAAGCCGTTCCGTGGGCCAGGGCTCATTTCAGAATGCTGCAGACTTGCATTTTGAGCCAGTGGGACAAAAGCCGAGACTCCCTGGAGAGGTCTATCAGGATTCCTCTTGGAGTGAAGAAAGATCTCCTTTGGTGGACGCACCCACAATGTTTCCTGCAGGGCAGATCTCTCAAGAGTCCGATTCAGACGGTCCTCACCTCGGATGCCTCAGGCTTAGCCTGGGGTGCCCATGTAGGGGACCATTGGGTGCAAGAAGCTTCGTCACAGAAGGAGCAACAAATGTCCTCGAACTTGAAAGAGCTCACGGTGATCAGGAAAGCGGTCATCCACTTCAAACCCAGGATTCTCCACAGGGCTGTTCAAGTGCAGTCAGACAACCTAGCGGCAGTGTTCTACCTGAACAAGCAGGGGGGAACACGAAGCCCCTCCATGCAGAAGGAGTGTGCCCGCATCATGCTCTGGGCAGAAGAGAATCTCTTTTCCCTGTCGGCCATCCACATCAGGGGAGTGGACAACGTGAGAGCAGATTGGCTCAGCAGAAACTCGATTTGCCCAGGAGAGTGGGAGTTGAACCCTCTGGTCTTCAAGAAGATCACGTCCATGTGGGGTCTGCCAGAGTTGGATGTTATGGCCAACTCTTAGAACAAGAAGCTTCCCCAGTTCTGCTCCCTGTCCAGAGTGGGGAACCCATTAGCGATAGACGCTCTGTCAATAAGCTGGAAGAAGTTTTTCGTCTATATCTTTCCCCCGTTTCCATTGATCCCGAGAGTGCTGCAGAAAGTTCGGGATGAGAAGGTGAGAGCAGTAGCGATCCTGCCATTTTGGCCCAGGAGGGCATGGTTCCCGCTAGCCTTGAATCGGGCGAAGAATCAGGTTTGTAAGATACCCATCCAGAAGGACTTACTTCTCCAATCAGGGATGCTTCATCCAGACCTCGGGAGACTCCAGCTTGCGGCATGGAACATGAACTTAGAACCTTAACGGATCAAGGCCTGTCTCAGGAGGTCATTGCTACCCTTCTAGCTTCTAGAAAGCCGGCTACCCTCAAAGTTTACAATAGAGTGTGGTCTCTTTATTCGGCCTGGTGCACCAGAAAGTCATCCTCCCCAGAGCAAGTGGCATCTCTGTTGCAGTTCTTACAAGAAGGCTTCCAAAAGGGTCTGAAGCCGAATATGCTCAAAGTGCAGTTGACCGCCATTAACTCCTGCCTTAATGGAATTTTTGCAGGAACACCTCTCATCAGCAGATTTTTTAGAGCCATTAACAAACTGCGCCCATCCTTCCATAACCTGTTACCAGCTTGGGACCTGCCTTTAGTTCTAAGGAGACTGACATCACCTCCTTTTGAACCTCTGGAGAATTCCTCCTTGAAGTTCCTGACTTTCAAGTGTATCTTCCTAGTTGCATTTACATCTGCCAGAAGAATCAGTGAGCTTCAAGCTCTGTCATCCAAAGAGCCCTATCTCAGGTTGCTATCGGATGCAGTTGTGCTAAGAACTATGCCGGGTTTCCTTCCCAAAGTCTCCACGGCTGCTAATATTAATCAGGAAATCATACTGCCTGTGTATGAAGAGGAGTCAGAGGACGAGTTGCATCTCTTGGATGTGAAAAGAACCATCTCCATGTACCTACAAAGAACCTCAGAGTTCAGACAGTCCGAAGCCTTGTTCCTTCAGTTTCAAGGGCCAAACAAGGGGAAAAGAGCGAGCAAATCATAGCTAGCAAGATGGATAAGGGACACCATCAAGCATTGTTATTTTTTGGAAGATAAAGAGCCCCCTCTTCTCTTAAGAGCTCACTCCACAAGATCTACAGCTGCGTCCTGGGCTGAGAAGTATCATGTTCCAATGGACCAGATTTGTAAAGCGGCTACGTGGGCTTCACCGAACACGTTCATAAGACACTACAGGATCAGCCTTTGACTCGAGAGTGCTTCAAGGTGCCGTAAACCATTGATGTCCCTCCCGTTCGTTCTTGCCCTGCTTTGCATGTCCCATTCGTGCTGCCTTAAGGACGACCAGGAAGTAGAAAATGTATTCTTACCTGAAATTTTCTTTTCCTGTAGTCCGTAGGCGGCACAAGTATACCCTCCCATTAAATACGTTTATTGCTGCATAAGATACAAGTGTCTGTGGTTCTTGGGATAGGTTTATGGTTTCCGGGCAGGTGTGCTCGTTATGTGTAATTGACTAATTAACTTGTCTCACTTTTTACTGCTAGTTTTTGTTTCTTCCTTCCGGGTAAGCAGAAGGGCTTAACCCGTTCGTGCCGCCTACGGACTACAGGAAAAGAAAATTTCAGGTAAGAATAAATTTTCTGCTTATAGTATATACATGTATTATAGTATTATAGTATATACATGTATTATAGTATATACATGTATTATAGTATATACATGTATTATAGTATATACATGTATTATAGTATTATAGTATATACATGTATTATAGTATATACACATGTATTATAGTATTATAGTATTTACATGTATTATAGTATTATAGTATATACACATGTATTATAGTATTATATTATATACATGTATTATAGTATTATAGCATATACATGTATTATAGTATTATAGTATATACATGTATTATAGTATTATAGTATATACATGTATTATAGTATATACATGTATTATAGTATATATATATATATATGTGTTATAGTATATACATGTATTATAGTATATACATGTATTATAGTGTATATGTCAGAGGACGGTAACTGTAGATGTCTATGTGGATAAGAAGATGTATGGACACCGACAATAACAGGACAAAATACACTAAATGTCTGAATTATAGTATATACATGTATTATAGTATTATAGTATACACATGTATTATAGTAAATACATTTATTATAGTATTATAGTATATACATGTATGATAGTATTATAGTATATACATGTATTATAGTATTATAGCATATACATGTATTATAGTAAATACATTTATTATAGTATTATAGTATATACATGTATGATAGTATATACATGTATTATAGTATTATAGCGTATACATGTATTATAGTATTATAGTATATACATGTATTATAGTATTATAGTATATACATGTATTATAGTATTATAGTATATACATGTATTATAGTATTATAGTATATACATGTATTATAGTATTATAGCATATACATGTATTATAGTATTATAGTATATACATGTATTATAGTATTATAGTATATACATGTATTATAGTATATACATGTATTATAGTATTATAGTATATACATGTATTATAGTATTATAGTATATACATGTATTATAGTATTATAGTATATACATGTATTATAGTATATACCTGTATTATAGTATTATAGTATATACATGTATTATAGTATTATAGTATATACATGTATGATAGTATTATAGTATATACATTTATTATAGTATTATAGTATATACATGTATTATAGTATTATAGTATATACATGTATTATAGTTTATACATGTATTATAGTATTATAATATATACATGTATTATAGTACCGTATATACTCGAGTATAAGCCGAGTTTTTCAGCACGATTTTTCGTGCTGAAAACACCCCCCTCGGCTTATACTCGAGTGAACTCTCCACCCGCAGTGGTCTTCAACCTGCGGACCTCCAGAGGTTTCAAAACTACAACTCCCAGCAAGCCCGGGCAGCCATCGGCTGTCCGGGCTTGCTGGGAGTTGTAGTTTTGAAACCTCCGGAGGTCCACTGGTTGAAGACCACTGCGGCCTTCGACATCATCCAGCCCCCTCTCACCCCCCTTTAGTTCTGTACAGTACTCACCTCCGCTCGGCGCTGGTCCGGTGCTGCAGGACTGTCCGGAGAGGAGGTGGTCTGGTGGGATAGTGGTTCCGGGCTGCTATCTTCACCGGGGAGGCCTCTTCTAAGCGCTTCGGGCCCGGCCCCAGAATAGTCACGTTGCCTTGACAACATCGCAGAGGTGCGTTCATTGCCAACGTACTTCTGCGTCATCGTCAAGGCAACGCCTCTATTCCGGGCCGGAAGCGCGGAGAAGAGGCGCCCCCGGTGAAGATAGCAGCCCGGAACCACTATCCCACCGGACCACCTCCTCTCCGGACAGTCCTGCAGCACCGGACCAGCGCCGAGCGGAGGTGAGTACAGAACTAAAGGGGGTGAGAGGGGGCTGGATGATGTCGAAGGCCGCAGTGGTCTTCAACCTGCGGACCTCCGGAGGTTTCAAAACTACAACTCCCAGCAAGCCCGGACAGCCGATGGCTGCCCGGGCTTGCTGGGAGTTGTAGTTTTGAAACCTCTGGAGGTCCGCAGGTTGAAGACCACTGAGGGCGGATGATGAGAAGAGGATGATGAAGGGGGGGTGTGGGATGATGACAAGAGGATGATAAAGGGGGGTGGGGATGATGACAAGGGGATGATGACAAGGGGATGATGAAGGGGGGATGTGTGGGATGATGACAAGGGGATGATGACAGGTGATGATGATGAGGGTCTGGATGATGACAGGCGGTGATGATGATGAGGATGTTAATGACGGGTCTGGATGATGACAGGGGGGGATGATGTATTTCCCACCCTAGGCTTATACTCGAGTCAATAACTTTTCCTGGGATTTTGGGTTAAAATTAGGGGTCTCGGCTTATATTCGGGTCGGCTTATACTCGAGTATATACGGTACATGTATTATAGTATTATATTATATACATGTATTATAGTATTATAGTATATACATGTATTATAGTATTATAGGATATACATGTATTATAGTATTATAGTATATACATGTATTATAGTTTTATAGGATATACCTGTATTATAGTATATACATGTATTATAGTATATACATGTATTATAGTATATACATGTATTATAGTATTATAGTTTATACATGTATTATAGTATTATAGTATATACATGTATTATAGTATTATAGTATATACATGTATTATAGTATATACATGTAATATAGTATTATAGTATATACATGTATTATAGTATTATAGCATATACATGTATTATAGTATTATAGTATATACATGTATTATAATATTATAGTATATACATGTATTATAGTATATACATGTATTATAGTATTATAGTATGTACATGTATTATAGTATTATAGTATATACATGTATTATAGTATATACATGTATTATAGTATTATAGTATATACATGTATTATAGTATATACATGTATTATAGTATTATAGTATATACATGTATTATAGTATATACATGTATTATAGTATTATAGTATATACATGTATTATAGTATTATAGTATATACATGTATTATAGTATTATAGTATATACATGTATTATAGTGTATATGTCAGAGGACGGTGACTGTAGGTGTCTATGTGGATAAGAAGATGTATGGACACCGACAATAACAGGACAAAATACACTAAATGTCTGTATTATAGTGTATATACATGTATTATAGTATTATAGTATATACATGTATTATAGTATTATAGGATATACATGTATTATAGTATTATAGGATATACATGTATTATAGTATTATAGTATATACATGTATTATAGTATTATAGTATATACATGTATTATAGTATTATAGTATATACATGTATTATAGTATTATAGTATATACATGTATTATAGTATTATAGTGTATACATGTATTATAGTATTATAGTATATACATGTATTATAGTATTATATTATATACATGTATTATAGTATATACATGTATTATAGTATTATAGGATATACATGTATTATAGTATTATAGGATATACATGTATTATAGTTTTATAGGATATACCTGTATTATAGTATATACATGTATTATAGTATATACATGTATTATAGTATATACATGTATTATAGTATTATAGTTTATACATGTATTATAGTATTATAGTATATACATGTATTATAGTATTATAGTATATACATGTATTATAGTATATACATGTAATATAGTATTATAGTATATACATGTATTATAGTATTATAGCATATACATGTATTATAGTATTATAGTATATACATGTATTATAGTATTATAGTATATACATGTATTATAGTATTATAGTATATACATGTATTATAGTATATACATGTATTATAGTATTATAGTATGTACATGTATTATAGTATTATAGTATATACATGTATTATAGTATATACATGTATTATAGTATTATAGTATATACATGTATTATAGTATATACATGTATTATAGTATTATAGTATATACATGTATTATAGTATTATAGTATATACATGTATTATAGTATATACATGTATTATAGTGTATATATCAGAGGACGGTGACTGTAGGTGTCTATGTGGATAAGAAGATGTATGGACACCGACAATAACAGGACAAAATGCACTAAATGTCTGTATTATAGTATATACATGTATTATAGTATTATAGTATATCCATGTATTATAGTATTATAGGATATACATGTATTATAGTATTATAGTATATACATGTATTATAGTATTGTAGTATATACATGTATTATAGTATTATAGTATATACATGTATTATAGTATTATAGTATATACATGTATTATAGTATTATAGTATATACATGTATTATAGTATTATAGTGTATACATGTATTATAGTATTATAGTATATACATGTATTATAGTATTATAGTATATACATGTATTATAGTATTATAGTATATACATGTATTATAGTATTATAGTATATACATGTATTATAGTATATACATGTATTATAGTATTATAGTATATACATGTATTATAGTATTATAGTATATACATGTATTATAGTATTATAGTATATACATGTATTATAGTATATACATGTATTATAGTATTATAGTATATACATGTATTATAGTATATACATGTATTATAGTATTATAGTATATACATGTATTATAGTATATACATGTATTATAGTATTATAGTATATACGTGTATTATAGTATTATAGTATGTACGTGTATTATAGTATTATAGTATATACGTGTATTATAGTATTATAGTATATACATGTATTATAGTATTATAGCATATACATGTATTATAGTATTATAGCATATACATGTATTATAGTATTATAGCATATACATGTATTATAGTATTATAGCATATACATGTATTATAGTATTATAGTATATACATGTATTATAGTATTATAGTATATACATGTATTATAGTGTATATGTCAGAGGACGGTGACTGTAGGTGTCTATGTGGATAAGAAGATGTATGGACACCGACAATAACAGGACAAAATACACTAAATGTCTGTATTATAGTATATACATACAGCTCTACTGTGTACACATACAGCTCAGCTACATGTACATTACACATATACAGCTCTACTGTGTACACATACAGCTCAGCTACATGTACATTACACATATACAGCTCTACTGTGTACACATACAGCTCAGCTACATGTACATTACACACATACAGCTCTACTGTGTACACATACAGCTCAGCTACATGTACATTACACACATACAGCTCTACTGTGTACACATACAGCTCAGCTACATGTACATTACACATATACAGCTCTACTGTGTACACATACAGCTCAGCTACATGCACATTACACATATACAGCTCTACTGTGTACTCATACAGCTCCGCTACATGCACATTACACATATACAGCTCTACTGTGTACACATACAGCTCAGCTACATGCACATTACACATATACAGCTCTACTGTGTACACATACAGCTCAGCTACATGTACATTACACATATACAGCTCTACTGTGTACACATACAGCTCAGCTACATGCACATTACACATATACAGCTCTACTGTGTACACATACAGCTCAGCTACATGTACATTACACACAGCTCTACCGTGTACACATACAGCTCAGCTACATGCACATTACACATATACAGCTCTACTGTACACATACAGCTCAGCTACATGTACATTACACATATACAGCTCTACTGTGTACACATACAGCTCAGCTACATGTACATTACACATATACAGCTCTACTGTGTACACATACAGCTCAGCTACATGTACATTACACATATACAGCTCTACTGTGTACACATACAGCTCAGCTACATGCACATTACACATATACAGCTCTACTGTGTACACATACAGCTCAGCTACATGTACATTACATATATACAGCTCTACTGTGTACACATACAGCTCAGCCACATGTACATTACTCATATACAGCTCTACTGTGTACACATACAGCTCAGCCACATGCACATTACACATATACAGCTCTACTGTGTACACATACAGCTCAGCTACATGTACATTTCACATATACAGCTCTACTGTGTACACATACAGCTCAGCCACATGTACATTACACATATACAGCTCTACTGTGTACACATACAGCTCAGCTACATGTACATTTCACATATACAGCTCTACTGTGTACACATTGTCACGATGCCGGCTGGCAGGTAGTGGATCCTCTGTGCCAGAGAGGGATTGGCGTGGACCGTGCTAGTGGATCGGTTCTAAGTCACTACTGGTTTTCACCAGAGCCCGCCGCAAAGCGGGATGGTCTTGCTGCGGCGGTAGTGACCAGGTCGTATCCACTAGCAACGGCTCAACCTCTCTGGCTGCTGAAGATAGGCGCGGTACAAGGGAGTAGACAGAAGCAAGGTCGGACGTAGCAGAAGGTCGGGGCAGGCAGCAAGGATCGTAGTCAGGGGCAACGGCAGGAGGTCTGGAACACAGGCTAGGAACACACAAGGAAACGCTTTCACTGGCACAATGGCAACAAGATCCGGCGAGGGAGTGAAGGGGAAGTGAGGTATAAATAGGGAGTGCACAGGTGAACACACTAATAGGAACCACTGCGCCAATCAGCGGCGCAGTGGCCCTTTAAATCGCAGAGACCCGGCGCGCGCGCGCCCTAGGGAGCGGGGCCGCGCGCGCCGGGACAGGACAGACGGAGAGCGAGTCAGGTACGGGAGCCGGGATGCGCATCGCGAGCGGGCGCTACCCGCATCGCGAATCGCATCCCGGCTGGAGACGGTATCGCAGCGCACCGGGTCAGTGGAGCTGCCCGGAGCGCTGCGGTAGCGAGAGAGAAGCGAGCGCTCCGGGGAGGAGCGGGGACCCGGAGCGCTCGGCGTAACAGTACCCCCCCCCTTGGGTCTCCCCCTCTTCTTAGAGCCTGAGAACCTGAGGAGCAGACTTTTGTCTAGGATGTTGTCCTCAGGTTCCCAGGATCTCTCTTCAGGTCCACAGCCCTCCCAATCCACTAAAAAGAACCTTTTTCCTCTGACCGTCTTGGAGGCCAGTATCTCTTTCACTGAGAAGACGTCAGAAGAACCGGAGACAGGAGTGGGAGAAACTAATTTGGGAGAGAAACGGTTGATGATGAGTGGTTTAAGAAGAGAGACATGAAAGGCATTAGGAATACGGAGAGAAGGAGGAAGAAGAAGTTTGTAAGAGACAGGATTAATTTGGCACAAGACTTTGAAAGGACCAAGATAGCGTGGACCCAGTTTGTAACTGGGGACACGAAAGCGGACATATTTAGCGGAGAGCCATACCTTGTCTCCGGGAGCAAAAATGGGGGGAGCTCTTCTTTTCTTATCGGCAAACTTTTTCATGCGAGATGAAGCCTGTAAAAGAGAATCTTGGGTCTCTTTCCATATGGTGGAAAGATCACGAGTCACTTCATCTACAGCGGGCAAACCAGAGGGCAAGGGAGTAGGGAGGGGGGGAAGAGGGTGACGGCCGTACACCACGAAAAATGGGGATTTGGAGGAAGATTCAGAGACTCTAAAGTTATACGAGAATTCGGCCCATGGTAGAAGATCTGCCCAATCATCCTGGCGGGAGGAAACAAAATGTCGTAAATAATCACCCAAGACCTGGTTAATTCTTTCTACTTGTCCATTGGATTGAGGATGATATGCAGAAGAAAAGTTTAATTTAATCTTGAGTTGTTTACAGAGAGCCCTCCAGAATTTTGACACGAATTGGACGCCTCTATCCGAGACTATCTGTGTGGGCAACCCGTGAAGACGAAAAATGTGTACAAAAAATTGTTTAGCCAACTGAGGCGCTGAAGGAAGACCAGGAAGAGGGATGAAATGTGCCATCTTGGAGAATCGATCAACGACCACCCAAACAACAGTGTTGCCACGGGATGGGGGTAGGTCTGTAATAAAATCCATACCAATCAGAGACCAAGGCTGTTCGGGGACAGGCAGAGGATGAAGAAAACCAGCGGGCTTCTGGCGAGGAGTCTTATCCCGGGCACAGACAGTGCAGGCTCGCACAAAGTCCACAACATCCGTCTCCAGATTCGGCCACCAATAGAAGCGAGAGATGAGTTGCACAGATTTCTTGATGCCCGCATGGCCTGCGAGATGGGAGGAGTGACCCCATTTGAGGATTCCGAGGCGTTGGCGTGGAGTGACGAAGGTCTTCCCTGGAGGAGTTTGCCTGATGGAGGCTGGAGAAGTGGAAATCAGGCAGTCAGGAGGAATGATGTGTTGCGGAGAGAGTTCAACTTCCGAGGCATCCGAGGAACGAGAGAGAGCATCGGCCCTAATGTTCTTATCGGCAGGCCGAAAGTGAATTTCAAAATTAAATCGGGCAAAGAACAGAGACCACCTGGCCTGGCGAGGATTCAGCCGTTGGGCAGACTGGAGATAGGAGAGGTTCTTGTGATCGGTGTAAATAATAACTGGAAATCTTGATCCCTCCAGCAGATGCCTCCATTCCTCAAGTGCTAATTTAATGGCTAGAAGCTCTCGATCCCCGATGGAGTAGTTCCTCTCCGCCGGAGAGAAGGTCCTAGAAAAAAAACCACAAGTAACAGCATGCCCGGAAGAATTTTTTTGTAGAAGGACCGCTCCAGCTCCTACAGAGGAGGCATCAACCTCCAATAGGAAGGGTTTAGATGGGTCAGGTCTGGAGAGCACAGGAGCCGAAGAAAAGGCAGACTTGAGCCGTTTAAAGGCGTCTTCCGCTTGAGGAGGCCAAGACTTGGGATTGGCATTTTTTTTGGTTAAAGCCACGATAGGGGCCACAACGGTAGAAAAATGTGGAATAAATTGCCTGTAATAATTGGCGAACCCCAAAAAACGTTGGATAGCACGGAGTCCGGAGGGGCGTGGCCAATCTAAGACGGCAGAGAGTTTGTCTGGATCCATTTGTAGTCCTTGGCCAGAGACCAAGTATCCTAGGAAAGGAAGAGATTGGCATTCAAACAGACATTTCTCTATCTTGGCATAAAGTTGATTGTCACGAAGTCTCTGAAGAACCATACGGACATGCTGGCGGTGTTCTTCTAGATTGGCAGAAAAAATCAGGATATCGTCCAGATATACAACAACACAGGAGTATAAGAGATCACGAAAAATTTCATTAACAAAGTCTTGGAAGACGGCAGGGGCGTTGCACAGGCCAAAGGGCATGACCAGATACTCAAAGTGTCCATCTCTAGTGTTAAATGCCGTTTTCCATTCATCCCCCTCTCTGATGCGGATGAGATTATAAGCACCTCTTAAGTCCAGTTTGGTAAAGATGTGGGCACCTTGGAGGCGATCAAAGAGTTCAGAGATGAGGGGTAGGGGGTAGCGGTTCTTTACCGTGATTTTATTAAGACCGCGGTAGTCAATGCAAGGACGTAGAGAGCCATCTTTTTTGGACACAAAGAAAAATCCGGCTCCGGCAGGAGAGGAGGATTTACGGATAAAGCCTTTTTTTAAATTTTCCTGGATGTACTCCGACATAGCAAGAGTCTCTGGGGCGGACAGAGGATAGATTCTGCCCCGGGGTGGAGTAGTGCCCGGGAGGAGGTCAATAGGACAATCATAAGGCCTGTGAGGAGGTAGAGTCTCAGCTTGTTTTTTGCAAAAAACATCCGCAAAGTCCATATAGGCCTTAGGGAGACCGGTTACAGGGGGAACCACAGAGTCACGGCAAGGGGTACTGGGAACCGGTTTTAGGCAGTCCTTGAAACAAGAGGGCCCCCAACTCTTGATCTCCCCAGTGGACCAATCCAGGGTTGGGGAATGGAGTTGAAGCCAGGGTAGTCCAAGGAGGATTTCGGAAGTGCAATTGGGGAGGACCAAAAATTCAATCTTCTCGTGATGAGGTCCGATGCACATTAGAAGGGGCTCCGTGCGGAGACGTATGGTACAGTCCAATCTTTCATTGTTTACACAATTGATGTAGAGGGGTCTGGCGAGACTGGTCACTGGGATGTTGAACCTGTTGACGAGAGAGGCCAAAATAAAATTTCCTGCAGATCCGGAATCCAAGAAGGCCATAGTAGAGAAGGAGAAGGCAGAGGCAGATATCCGCACAGGCACAGTAAGACGTGGAGAAGCAGAGTAGACATCAAGGACTGTCTCACCTTTGTGCGGAGTCAGCGTACGTCTTTCCAGGCGGGGAGGACGGATAGGACAATCCTTCAGGAAGTGTTCGGTACTGGCACAGTACAGGCAGAGATTCTCCATGCGGCGTCGTGTCCTCTCTTGAGGTGTCAGGCGAGACCGGTCGACCTGCATAGCCTCCACGGCGGGAGGCACAGGAACGGATTGCAGGGGACCAGAGGAGAGAGGAGCCGGGGAGAAAAAACGCCTTGTGCGAACAAAGTCCATATCCTGGCGGAGCTCCTGACGCCTTTCGGAAAAACGCATGTCAATGCGAGTGGCAAGATGGATGAGTTCATGTAGGTTAGCAGGGATTTCTCGTGCGGCCAGAACATCTTTAATGTTGCTGGATAGGCCTTTTTTAAAGGTCGCGCAGAGGGCCTCATTATTCCAGGATAATTCTGAAGCAAGAGTACGGAATTGTACGGCGTACTCGCCAACGGAAGAATTACCCTGGACCAGGTTCAACAGGGCAGTCTCAGCAGAAGAGGCTCGGGCAGGTTCCTCAAAGACACTTCGAATTTCCGAGAAGAAGGAGTGTATAGAGGCAGTGACGGGGTCATTGCGGTCCCAGAGCGGTGTGGCCCATGACAGAGCTTTTCCAGACAAAAGGCTGACTACGAAAGCCACCTTAGACCTTTCAGTAGGAAACTGGTCCGACATCATCTCCAAGTGCAGGGAACATTGGGAAAGAAAGCCACGGCAGAATTTAGAGTCCCCATCAAATTTATCCGGCAAGGATAGTCGTAGACCAGAAGCGGCCACTCGCTGCGGAGGAGGTGCAGGAGCTGGCGGAGGAGATGATTGCTGAAGCTGTGGTAGTAGCTGCTGTAGCATCACGGTCAGTTGAGACAGCTGTTGGCCTTGTTGCGCTATCTGTTGTGACTGCTGGGCGACCACCGTGGTGAGGTCGGCGACAACTGGCAGAGGAACTTCAGCGGGATCCATGGCCGGATCTACTGTCACGATGCCGGCTGGCAGGTAGTGGATCCTCTGTGCCAGAGAGGGATTGGCGTGGACCGTGCTAGTGGATCGGTTCTAAGTCACTACTGGTTTCACCAGAGCCCGCCGCAAAGCGGGATGGTCTTGCTGCGGCGGTAGTGACCAGGTCGTATCCACTAGCAACGGCTCAACCTCTCTGGCTGCTGAAGATAGGCGCGGTACAAGGGAGTAGACAGAAGCAAGGTCGGACGTAGCAGAAGGTCGGGGCAGGCAGCAAGGATCGTAGTCAGGGGCAACGGCAGGAGATCTGGAACACAGGCTAGGAACACACAAGGAAACGCTTTCACTGGCACAATGGCAACAAGATCCGGCGAGGGAGTGAAGGGGAAGTGAGGTATAAATAGGGAGTGCACAGGTGAACACACTAATAGGAACCACTGCGCCAATCAGCGGCGCAGTGGCCCTTTAAATCGCAGAGACCCGGCGCGCGCGCGCCCTAGGGAGCGGGGCCGCGCGCGCCGGGACAGGACAGACGGAGAGCGAGTCAGGTACGGGAGCCGGGATGCGCATCGCGAGCGGGCGCTACCCGCATCGCGAATCGCATCCCGGCTGGAGACGGTATCGCAGCGCACCGGGTCAGTGGAGCTGCCCGGAGCGCTGCGGTAGCGAGAGAGAAGCGAGCGCTCCGGGGAGGAGCGGGGACCCGGAGCGCTCGGCGTAACACACATACAGCTCAGCTACATGTACATTACACATATACAGCTCTATTGTGTACACATACAGCTCAGCTACATGTACATTACACATATACAGCTCTACTGTGTACACATACAGCTCAGCTACATGCACATTACACATATACAGCTCTACTGTGTACACATACAGCTCAGCTACATGCACATTACACATATACAGCTCTACTGTGTACACATACAGCTCAGCTACATGTACATTACACATATACAGCTCTACTGTGTACACATACAGCTCAGCTACATGCACATTACACATATACAGCTCTACTGTGTACACATACAGCTCAGCTACATGTACATTACACATATACAGCTCTACTGTGTACACATACAGCTCAGCTACATGTACATTACACATATACAGCACTACTGTGTACACATACAGCTCAGCTACATGTACATTACACATATACAGCTCTACTGTACACATACAGCTCAGCTACATGTACATTACACATATACAGCTCTACTGTGTACACATACAGCTCAGCTACATGTACATTACACATATACAGCTCTACTGTGTACACATACAACTCAGCTACATGTACATTACTCATATACAGCTCTACTGTGTACACATACAGCTCAGCTACATGTACATTTCACATATACAGCTGTACTGTGTACACATACAGCTCAGCCACATGCACATTACACATATACAGCTCTACTGTGTACACATACAGCTCAGCTACATGTACATTTCACATATACAGCTCTACTGTGTACACATACAGCTCAGCCACATGTACATTACACATATACAGCTCTACTGTGTACACATACAGCTCAGCTACATGTACATTTCACATATACAGCTCTACTGTGTACACATACAGCTCAGCTACATGTACATTACACATATACAGCTCTATTGTGTACACATACAGCTCAGCTACATGTACATTACACATATACAGCTCTACTGTGTACACATACAGCTCAGCTACATGCACATTACACATATACAGCTCTACTGTGTACACATACAGCTCAGCTACATGCACATTACACATATACAGCTCTACTGTACACATACAGCTCAGCTACATGTACATTACACATATACAGCTCTATTGTGTACACATACAGCTCAGCTACATGTACATTACACATATGCAGCTCTACTGTGTACACATACAGCTCAGCTACATGCACATTACACATATACAGCTCTACTGTGTACACATACAGCTCAGCTACATGCACATTACACATATACAGCTCTACTGTGTACACATACAGCTCAGCTACATGTACATTACACATATACAGCTCTACTGTGTACACATACAGCTCAGCTACATGCACATTACACATATACAGCTCTACTGTGTACACATACAGCTCAGCTACATGTACATTACACATATACAGCTCTACTGTGTACACATACAGCTCAGCTACATGTACATTACACATATACAGCACTACTGTGTACACATACAGCTCAGCTACATGTACATTACACATATACAGCTCTACTGTACACATACAGCTCAGCTACATGTACATTACACATATACAGCTCTATTGTGTACACATACAGCTCAGCTACATGTACATTACACATATACAGCTCTACTGTGTACACATACAGCTCAGCTACATGTACATTACACATATACAGCTCTACTGTGTACACATACAGCTCAGCTACATGTACATTACACATATACAGCTCTACTGTGTACACATACAGCTCAGCTCCTTGTACATTACACATATACAGCTCTACTGTGTACACATACAGCTCAGCTACATGCACATTACACACAGCTCTACTGTGTACACATACAGCTCAGCTACATGTACATTACACATATACAGCACTACTGTGTACACATACAGCTCAGCTACATGTACATTACATATATACAGCTCTACTGTGTACACATACAGCTCAGCTACATGTACATTACACATATACAGCTCTACTGTGTACACATACAGCTCAGCTACATGTACATTACACATATACAGATCTACTGTGTACACATACAGCTCAGCTACATGTACATTACACATATACAGCTCTACTGTGTACACATACAGCTCAGCTACATGTACATTACACATATACAGCTCTACTGTGTACACATACAGCTCAGCTACATGTACATTACACATATACAGCTCTACTGTGTACACATACAGCTCAGCTACTTGTACATTACACATATACAGCTCTACTGTGTACACATACAGCTCAGCTACATGCACATTACACACAGCTCTACTGTGTACACATACAGCTCAGCTACATGTACATTACACATATACAGCACTACTGTGTACACATACAGCTCAGCTACATGTACATTACATATATACAGCTCTACTGTGTACACATACAGCTCAGCTACATGTACATTACACATATACAGCTCTACTGTGTACACATACAGCTCAGCTACATGTACATTACACATATACAGCTCTACTGTGTACACATACAGCTCAGCTACATGTACATTACACATATACAGCTCTACTGTGTACACATACAGCTCAGCTACATGTACATTACACATATACAGCTCTACTGTGTACACATACAGCTCAGCTACATGTACATTACACATATACAGCTCTACTGTGTACACATACAGCTCAGCTACTTGTACATTACACATATACAGCTCTACTGTGTACACATACAGCTCAGCTACATGCACATTACACACAGCTCTACTGTGTACACATACAGCTCAGCTACATGTACATTACACATATACAGCACTACTGTGTACACATACAGCTCAGCTACATGTACATTACATATATACAGCTCTACTGTGTACACATACAGCTCAGCTACATGTACATTACACATATACAGCTCTACTGTGTACACATACAGCTCAGCTACATGTACATTACACATATACAGCTCTACTGTGTACACATACAGCTCAGCTACATGTACATTACACATATACAGCTCTACTGTGTACACATACAGCTCAGCTACATGTACATTACACATATACAGCTCTACTGTGTACACATACAGCTCAGCTACATGTACATTACACATATACAGCTCTACTGTGTACACATACAGCTCAGCTACATGTACATTACACATATCCAGCTCTACTGTGATAAAATGCTGAATGCTGAATTCTCATAAGAAACCAGTGATCAGCGATTCTGCCGCATGACTGCTCATGCCTGGATCTCAGGCACTGAGCAGTCATTCGGCGATCGGACAGCGAGGAGGCAGGTAGGGGCCCTCCCGCTGTCCTGTAAGCTGTTCGGGATGCCGTGATTAGCCGCGGCTATCCCGAACAGCCCGACTGAGCTAGCCGGGAACTTTCACTTTCACTTTTAGCCGCGCGGCTCAGCTCTGAGCGCGCGGCTAAAGGGTTAATAGCTGCGCGCTATTAGAGGCGGGTCCCGGCTTCACTATGACGCCGGGCCCGCCATGATATGACGCTGGGTTACTGTGTAACCCCGCGTTATATCAGAAGAGCAGGACCAAGGACGTACCGGTACGTCCTTGGTCCTTAAGGGGTTAATATAAGGATATGCTGGCGAATGTCTCAATTTTAACATCAGTGTTGAGGGATTAGCCAATGTCATTGTATACATCTACCACAGTAGTGCACCCATATTCCTGTATTGTATTATTCTAATTGTTACACATCCACACCCCTATCTGGTGTAGGATTCTATTGTGGCACTTGTAGTCCGCTGCAGGCATCCTCCATTGTATGCATTTTTATGCTGGGGACCGCCCCTAGCAACGGACTACAAGGGCAGGATCTGCTTCCCCAATATAAATGCACAACCGCATTTGGGGTTGAGCACCTCCAGCCATTTGAGACCACGTTTTTTGTTGTTTGTTTAGGAGAGAGAATCCCCCGCAGATATTAGAGGAGAATAAGAAGAGAGATAGAAGATGGATCAGGGATTTATAAAGGACGATGGTTTAATATGATACAAGATGAATAACTGGATCAGTAGTGTAGTGTCTGGAGTATGCTGGGCTTTGTAGTGCCATCAGTGTTGTAGAGCCATAACTGGGATGAGACATGATCAGGTCAGCTGGTAGGATGGGGAGAATGTTCCCTGATGTCACATTCTGGGATCATTCTAGATGGAACTTTCTGATGTTTTACAAATAAAGATATGAAAGATTTTCTGGTTATTACTTAGAAATAATCCAATCTGTTTTCTTCTTCACAGATGACTGTACCAGGAGATCAGAGGAGAATCTTATATCTTCAGATTATAAAGCAGATGATGATATCACACAAGATACATATGAAGAACATTCCATTATCCCAGATACACCCTCAGCCCTTCACAGCCAAGATCTGTCATCTCATCCTGTTATACAAGTCCGACCTAAAGATTCATCTCAGTCTGTTAAACAAAATAAAAGCTACAGAAAGAATATTGGACATCAAAAAGCAAATGCATGGAAAAGGTCATTGTCATGGCCAGAATGTGGGAAATGTCTTACTTATAAGTCACAACTTGCTAGACATCTAAGAATTCACACAGGGGAGAAGCCATTTTCATGTTCAGAATGTGGAAAATGTTTTGCTGAAAATGTTAATCTTGTTCAATATCAAAAAACTCACACATAGGAAAATCTGTTTTCATGCCCAGAATGTGGGAAATGTTTTACTCAGAAATCACATCTTGTTCATCATCAAAACGCTCACACAGGGGTGAAGCCATTTTTATGCCTAGAATGTGGAAAATGTTTTACTAGAAAAGCATTTCTTATTATACATCAGAAATTTCACACAGGAGAGAAGCCATTTTCATGTGTAGAATGTGGGAAATGTTTTACTCAGAAACCACATCTTGTTCAACATCAAAAAACTCACACAGGAGAGAAGCCATTTTCATGTCCGGAATGTGGGAAATATTTTTCTCAGAAATCAGAGCTTGTCAAACATCAAATAATTCACACAGAGGAGAAGCTATATTCATGTTTAGAATGTGGGAAATGTTTTACTCAGAAATCATATCTTGTTCATCATCAAAACACTCACACAGGGGTGACGCCATTTGTATGACCAGAATGTGGGAAATGTTTTACTGCAAATTCTAGTCTTGTTGACCATCTACGAATTTGCACAGGAGAGAAACCATTCTTATGCCAAGAATGTTGAAAACGTTTTACTAAGAAATCAAGTTTTATTACACATCAAAAAGTTTACATAGGGACGAAGACATTTTCATGTTCAGAATGTGGGAAATGTTTTTCTCAGAAATAATATTTTGTCATACATCAAAGAATTCACACAGGGGAGAAGCCATATTCATGTTTAGAATGTGGGAAATGTTTTACTCAGAAATCAGATCTTGTTCATCATCAAAACGCTCATACAGGGGTGAAGCCATTTGTATGCCTAGAATGTGGAAAATGTTTTGCTAGAAAAGCATTTCTTATTATACATCAGAAATTTCACACAGGAGAAAAGCCATTTTCATGTGTAGAATATGGGAAATGTTTTACTCAGAAACCAAACCTTGTTCAACTCCAAAAAACACACAGGAGAGAAGCCATTTTCATGTTCAGAATGTGGAAAATATTTTACTCAGAAATCAAATCTTGTTCAACATTAAAAAAAACACACAGGAGAGAAGCCATTTTCATGTTCAAAATGTGGAAAATGTTTTGCTCAAAAATCTTATCGTGTTAAACATCAAAAAACTCACTCAGGGGAGAAGCCATATTCATGTCCGGAATGTGGGAAATGTTTTACTACAAAATCAGTTCTTATTAAACATCAAAAAGTTCACATATGATTTTCATGTGTATAGTATGGAAAAACTTAGTTTTAGAAACCAGATCTTATTGAACATCAAAAAAAACAAAAACTCACAGGGGACAGAAGCCATTTTCATGTTCACAATGCAGAAATGTCTTACCCCAAAACCAAGTTTTGTTACAAATCACAGAATTCACATGTGGAGAAGCCATTTTTATGCCTAGAATGTGGGAAATGTTTTACATGGAAATGAAAACTTATGAAAAAGTTCACACAGGATAGAAAACAATTTATATCACTAAATGATGTTTAAAAAATATCTAACATTACCACCAATTGTCTGGTATCTAAAAAGCGAATAAAATCCAGATAACACATCTATGTATTATCCATGAGTATAGAATAGTTGGTGTATATATAAAGTATGCAAAGTTTCTCATCACACCACCATCTCAGGTAGTGCGCCCTCTGATCAACTCTGGCTCTGGTAACAAAGTCTCAGAAGCTGATTGGGATTAACCCCTTAAGGATGCAGGGTTTTTCCATTTAAATTTTTTCCTCATCACATTCTAAAAATCATAACACTTTCAATTTTGCACCTAAAATTCCATATTATGGCTTATTTTTCGCACCACCAATTCTACTTTGCAGTGACATCAGTCAGTTTACCCAAAACTCCACGGCAATATGGGAAAAAATTTTTGGGGGCTTTCGTTCCTACGCAGTACATTTTTGAAAACTTCTCTTTATTCTGTAGGTCCATACGATTAAAATGAAACCCTACTTATATAGGTTTGATTTTGTCGTACTTCTGGAAAAAATCATAATTACATGCAGGAAAATTTATAAGTTAAAAATTATCATCTTCTGACCCCTATAACTTTTTTATTTTTCCGTGTACGGGACGGTATGAGGACTCATTTTTTGCGCCGTGTTCTGAAGTTTTTATCGGTACCATTTTTGTATTGATCTGACTTTTTGATCGCTTTTTATTCATTTTTTCATGATATAAAAAGTGACCAAAAATACGCTATTTTGGACTTTGGAATTTTTTTGCGCGTACGCCATTGGCCGTGTGGTTTAATTAACGATATATTTTTATTATTCGGACATTTCCACACGAGGTGATACCAAATATGTTTATTTTTATTTACACTGTATTTTTTTATGGGAAAAGGGGGGTGGTTCAAACTTTTATTAGTCAAGGGTTAAATGACCTTTGTTAACTTTTTTTTTTTTCACTTTTTTTTGCAGTGTTATAGCTTCCATAGGGGGCTATAACACTGCACACACTGATCTTTTACCCTGATTCCTGCAAAGCCATAGCTTTGCATGGATAAGCGAGATAGGGGCTCGATTGCTCAAGTCTGTAGCTCAGGCTTGGAGCAATCAAATGCCGATCGGACGTGACAGAGCAAGGTAAGGGGGTCTACGCTCGCGTCGTAGCTGATCGGGACATCGCGATTTTATCGCGATGTCCCGATCAGCCCGACTGAGCTGCCGGGAAGCGTTTACTTTCATTTTTAGACACGGTGATCAACTTTGATCGCCGCGTCTAAAGGGTTAATAGTGTGGCACAAAGATCAGTGCCGCACGCTATTAACCCAGGGTCCTGGCTATCGTTAGCAGCCGGGACCGACCCGGTGTGATGCGGGGTCACGGTGTGACCCCGTTTTAAACACTGGGACTGGGCGAGGGGCGTACAGGTACGCCTTTCATCCTGAAGGAGTTAATGCCAAGTCAGAATTCTCCCCAGAACTGAAGAGGACCCATCTGCAGACAGCTGTTTCGGGGTGCTTGCCCCTCGTCAGTACAGAGCAGGGTGTTCTGGCTTGGCTGAGGATGAGACACCTGTAGTGACTAGCTAAAAGAGACGAGTATTTTCCTCAGAGAGAGGAACACCCCTTCCGGACATTCAAAATGGCCTTTAGCCCTATGTCCAATTGTAGCAATTGTAGCTTAATGTCCTGATCAATATGGTTCAGGTAATCAAAAAATTCACATAGCTGTAAGTCATCCCCACACCAAATGGCGAAGATGTCATCTATATTTCGCCACTACTTCAGCACTTGGCCGAAGTGGTGGGATACGTAGATTGACACCTCCTCCAATTCAGCCATAACCATTTTTTCATAGGTTGGGGCCATATTAGACCCCATTGCTGTACCTTTCAATTGGACAAAGTATTGGTCATCACACATAAAATAGTTACAAGTGAGAATAATCTCAACAAGTTCCAGTAGAAATTCCTTACACTCATTGGAATAATCTGTTTCAGATTAGGCTTTACTGACACACTCCAACCCTCTTTCATGGTTAATGCTAGTGTAGAGACTGGTTACATCAAATGACACAAGCATCACATATTCAGGTATAGTTACATCAGAAATCTTATTTAGGAAATTGGCTGTATCTTGAACGTATGACCTTGCTCTAGTGGCAAATGTTCTCAGGACCTTATCCATAAAAATCGCCGCAGGGCTTAGGACCCGACACAACACAATCAGGCATCTCGGGGGTTGTTCCAAGCTCTTATGGATTTTGGGCAAGATGTAGATGACGGGAGTTACGGGGTGGGTAGGTAATAGAAATGTATGCAACTCACTATCTATCACATCAACCGCTAGAGCATGGTCCACGAGTGTTTTCAACCTTTTTGTGATCATAATTTTCGGATCTGTAGTGCATCTATGGACAGATACATCACTTAGTTGTCTGTAGAGTTCCTCCAAATATAAGCTTCGGGCCATAATGACGACTGCTCCCCCCTTATCGGCAGGTTTAATAACCAAGTCGTCATTATGGACCAGAGCAATGCTTCCCTCTCCACCTTGGACATGTTAGGTCGATCCCAGTTAACAATTCCCCTCTGTTGTTTCTTAAGACACTCAATGTCTTTATTAACCAACTCGGAAAAAGTATCAACAGCCTGGGCGGTGAGTTGGGGAATAAAGTCCCTCTTATTGAATATTCCCCATTTTTGCAATGTGAGCTCGCAGTTAGCCTGTGTCAGTGTAACAATGACATAAGTGGTGAACCACATCTTAAATTTCACATTTCTATATAATGCAGCTAAATCAACATGTAATTGCACCCAGTCCACTCCTGCTGTTGGGTAAAATGACGAACATTTGTTCAACACATTCATTTCCACAGGTGAGAGAGAATAAGAGGAAATATTTACCACTAAGTCCTTGCGTTCTTAACCCCCGATAGCTCCTCGTGACTGTTGGTTTTTTGTTGCTGTTGTCCTCGACGACCACCCCATCGGATTCTTCTCCTCCGCCCTCTGTCGGTAGATTCTGGCCCAGTCCTAAAAAACGCTGCTGCTGTGTCTTTCCCTTCTTGTTGTCTTTGCTTCTTTCTCGCTGACTGTACAGTTCTTGGTCCCCAAAACTGTTTTTCCTGCTTGTCAAGATATTGCCAATTATACCGGCTGGGCCATTTATATGGATACACCTTAATAAAATGGGAATGGTTGGTGATATTAACTTTCTGTTTGTGGCACATTAATATATGTGAGGGGGGGGGAAACTTTTCAAGATAGGTGGTGACCATGGCGGCCATTTTGAAGTTGGCCATTTTGAATCCAACTTTTGTTTTTTCAATAGGAAGAGGATCATGTGACACATCAAACTTATTGGGAATTTCACAAGAAAAACAATAATGTGCTTGGTTTTAACGTAACTTTATTCTTTCATGAGTTATTTACTAGTTTTTGACCACTTATAAAATGTGTTCAATGTGCTGCCCATTGTGTTGGATTGTCAATGAAACCCTCTTCTCTATATACTGCTATATACTACTATATACACCGCAGGAGAAATGCTAACACAGGCTTCCAGTATCCGTATACACTGCTATATACTACTATATACACCGCAGGAGAAATGCTAGCACAGGCTTCCAGTATCCGTATACACTGCTATATACTACTATATACACCACAGGAGAAATGCTAGCACAGGCTTCCAGTATTCCTATACACTACTATATACACCGCAGGAGAAATGCTAGCACAGGCTTCCAGTATCCCTATACACTACTATATACTACTATATACACCGCAGGAGAAATGCTAGCACAGGCTTCCAGTATCCGTAGTTTCAGGTGCTGCAGAATGGGCAAAACAAAAATTGGAACAGGACCCTCAGTTTACGCAGAAGATTTTGTTCAGTGATGAGGAAACTTTTATGTGAATGGTGAAGTTAACAAACAAAACCACCGCTATTGGTCTGACACTAACCCACATTGGATAGATCCCTCCAAGACTGTTGGAACACAAACATTGATGGTATGGTGTGGTAAATGGGGTACAAAGATAGTGGGGCCATTCTTCATCAATGGAATCCTCAAGGCCACTGGATATGTGAAATTGCTACATGATGATGTGTTTTCCTCTTTATGCACTGAAGCTGCACGTTCCCTGAGTTTTTCCAGCAAGATGGTGACCACCACATTATGGGGGTCAGGTCCGAGCATTCCTAGATGAACAGTTTCCTGGAAAGTGGATTGGTCGTCGTGGGCCAGTTGAATGGCCCCCAAGGTCTCCCGATCTGACCTCCTTAGACTTTTATCTTTAGGGTCATCTGAAGGCAATTGTCTATGCTGTGAAGATACGAGATGTGCAGCTCCTGAAACTACGGACACTGGAAGCCTGTGCTAGCATTTCTCCTGTGGTGTATATAGTAGTATATAGCAGTGTATACAGATACTGGAAGCCTGTGCTAGCATTTCTCCTGAGGTGTATATAGTAGTATATAGCAGTGTATACGGACACTGGAAGCCTGTGCTAGCATTTCTCCTGCGGTGTATATAGTAGTATATAGCAGTGTATACGGATACTGGAAGCCTGTGCTAGCATTTCTCCTGCGGTGTATATAGTAGTATATAGCAGTGTATACGGATACTGGAAGCCTGTGCTAGCATTTCTCCTGCGGTGTATATAGTAGTATATAGCAGTGTATATGGATACTGGAAGCCTGTGCTAGCATTTCTCCTGCGGTGTATATAGTAGTATATAGCAGTGTATACGGATACTGGAGGCCTGTGCTAGCATTTCTCCTGCGGTGTATATAGTAGTATATGGCAGTGTATACGGATACTGAAGCCTGTGCTAGCATTTCTCCTGCGGTGTATATAGCAGTATATAGCAGTATATAGAGAAGAGGGTGGCATTGACAATCCAACACAATGGGCAGCACATTGAACACATTTTATAAGTGGTCAGAAACTTGTAAATAACTCATGAAAGAATAAAGTTACGTTAGAACCAAACACATCATTGTTTTTCATGTGAAATTCCCAATAGGTTTAATGTGTCACATGACCCTCTTCCTATTGAAAAAACTAAAGTTTGATTCAAAATGGCCGACTTCAAAATGGCCGCCATGGTCACCACCCATCTTGAAAAGTTTCCCCCCTCACATATACTAATGTGCCACAAACAGGAAGATAATATCACCAAGCATTCCCATTTTATTAAGGTGTATCCATATAAATGGCCCACTCTGTATATACTATAATACTATAATACATGTATATACTATAATACTATAATACATGTATATACTATAATACTATAATACATGTATACACTATAATACATGTATATACTATAATACTATAATACATGTATATACTATAATACTATAATACATGTATATACTATAATACTATAATACATGTATATACTATAATACAGACATTTAGTGTATTTTGTCCTGTTATTGTCGGTGTCCATACATCTTCTTATCCACATAGACACCTACAGTCACCGTCCTCTGACATATACACTATAATACATGTATATACTATAATACATGTATATACTATAATACTATAATACATGTATATACTATAATACTATAATACATGTATATACTATAATACTATAATACATGTATATACTATAATACTATAATACATGTATATACTATAATACATGTATATACTATAATACTATAATACATGTATATACTATAATACTATAATACATGTATATGATATAATACTATAATACATGTATATACTATAATACATGTATATACTATAATACTATAATACATGTATATACTATAATACTATAATACATGTATATACTATAATACATGTATATACTATAATACTTTAATACATGTACATACTATAATACATGTATATACTATAATACATGTATATACTATAATACTATAATACATGTATATACTATAATACTATAATACATGTATATACTATAATACATGTACATACTATAATACTATAATACATGTATATACTATAATACATGTATATACTATAATACTATAATACATGTATATACTATAATACATGTATATACTATAATACATGTATATACTATAATACTATAATACATGTATATACTATAATACTATAATACATGTATATACTATAATACTATAATACATGTATATACTATAATACTATAATACATGTATATACTATAATACTATAATACATGTATATACTATAATACTATAATACAGGTATATACTATAATACTATAATACATGTATATACTATAATACTATAATACAGGTATATACTATAATACTATAATACATGTATATACTATAATACTATAATACATGTATACACTATAATACTATAATACATGTATATACTATAATACTATAATACATGTATATACTATAATACTATAATACATGTATATGCTATAATACTATAATACATGTATATACTATAATACTATAATACATGTATACACTATAATACTATAATACATGTATATACTATAATACTATAATACATGTATATACTATAATACATGTATATACTATAATACATGTAAATACAATAATACAATAATACATGTATATACTATAATACTATACTACATGTATATACTATAATACATGTATATACTATAATACTATAATACATGTATACACTATAATACTATAATACATGTATATACTATAATACAGACATTTAGTGTATTTTGTCCTGTTATTGTCGGTGTCCATACATCTTCTTATCCACATAGACACCTACAGTCACCGTCCTCTGACATAGACACTATAATACATGTATATACTATAATACTATAATACATGTATATACTATAATACTATAATACATGTATATACTATAATACATGTATATACTATAATACTATAATACATGTATATACTATAATACTATAATACATGTATATACTATAATACTATAATACATGTATATACTATAATACTATAATACATGTACATACTATAATACTATAATACATGTATATACTATAATACATGTATATGCTATAATACTATAATACATGCATATACTATAATACATGTATATACAATAATACAATAATACATGTATATACTATAATACTATAATACATGTATATACTATAATACTATAATACATGTATATACTATAATACTATAATACATGTATATACTATAATACTATAATACATGTATACACTATAATACTATAATACATGTATATACTATAATACTATAATACATGTATACACTATAATACTATAATACATGTATATACTATAATACTATAATACATGTATATACTATAATACAGACATTTAGTGTATTTTGTCCTGTTATTGTCGGTGTCCATACATCTTCTTATCCACATAGACACCTACAGTCACCGTCCTCTGATATATACACTATAATACATGTATATACTATAATACTATAATAAATGTATACGCTATAATACTATAATATATGTATATACTATAATACTATAATACATGTATATACTATAATACTATAATACATGTATATGCTATAATACTATAATACATGTATATACTATAATACTATAATACATGTATATACTATAATACTATAATACAAGTATATACTATAATACTATAATACATGTATATACTATAATACTATAATACATGTATATACTATAATACTATAATACATGTACATACTATAATACTATAATACATGTATATACTATAATACTATAATACATGTATATACTATAATACTATAATACATGTATATACTATAATACTATAATACATGTATATACTATAATACTATAATACATGTATATACTATAATACAATAATACATGTATATACTATAATACTATAATACATGTATTTACTATAATACATGTATATACTATAATACATGTACATACTATAATACATGTATATACTATAATACTATAATACATGTATATACTATAATACAGACATTTAGTGTATTTTGTCCTGTTATTGTCGGTGTCCATACATCTTCTTATCCACATAGACACCTACAGTCACCGTCCTCTGACATAGACACTATAATACATGTATATACTATAATACTATAATACATGTATATACTATAATACTATAATACATGTATATACTATAATACATGTATATACTATAATACTATAATACATGTTTATACTATAATACTATAATACATGTATATACTATAATACTATAATACATGTATATACTATAATACTATAATACATGTACATACTATAATACTATAATACATGTATATACTATAATACATGTATATGCTATAATACTATAATACATGCATATACTATAATACATGTATATACAATAATACAATAATACATGTATATACTATAATACTATAATACATGTATATACTATAATACTATAATACATGTATATACTATAATACTATAATACATGTATATACTATAATACTATAATACATGTATACACTATAATACTATAATACATGTATATACTATAATACTATAATACATGTATACACTATAATACTATAATACATGTATATACTATAATACTATAATACATGTATATACTATAATACAGACATTTAGTGTATTTTGTCCTGTTATTGTCGGTGTCCATACATCTTCTTATCCACATAGACACCTACAGTCACCGTCCTCTGATATATACACTATAATACATGTATATACTATAATACTATAATAAATGTATACGCTATAATACTATAATATATGTATATACTATAATACTATAATACATGTATATACTATAATACTATAATACATGTATATGCTATAATACTATAATACATGTATATACTATAATACTATAATACATGTATATACTATAATACTATAATACAAGTATATACTATAATACTATAATACATGTATATACTATAATACTATAATACATGTATATACTATAATACTATAATACATGTACATACTATAATACTATAATACATGTATATACTATAATACTATAATACATGTATATACTATAATACTATAATACATGTATATACTATAATACTATAATACATGTATATACTATAATACTATAATACATGTATATACTATAATACAATAATACATGTATATACTATAATACTATAATACATGTATTTACTATAATACATGTATATACTATAATACATGTACATACTATAATACATGTATATACTATAATACTATAATACATGTATATACTATAATACAGACATTTAGTGTATTTTGTCCTGTTATTGTCGGTGTCCATACATCTTCTTATCCACATAGACACCTACAGTCACCGTCCTCTGACATATACACTATAATACATGTATATACTATAATACTATAATACATGTATATACTATAATACTATAATACATGTATATACTATAATACATGTATATACTATAATACATGTATATACTATAATACTATAATACATGTATATACTATAATACTATAATACATGTATATACTATAATACATGTATATACTATAATACTATAATACATGTATATACTATAATACTATACTACATGTATATACTATAATACATGTATATACTATAATACTATAATACATGTATACACTATAATACTATAATACATGTATATACTATAATACTATAATACATGTATATACTATAATACTATAATACATGTACATACTATAATACTATAATACATGTATACACTATAATACTATAATACATGTATATACTATAATACTATAATACATGTATATACTATAATACATGTATATGCTATAATACTATAATACATGCATATACTATAATACATGTATATACAATAATACAATAATACATGTATATACTATAATACTATACTACATGTATATACTATAATACATGTATATACTATAATACTATAATACATGTATACACTATAATACTATAATACATGTATATACTATAATACAGACATTTAGTGTATTTTGTCCTGTTATTGTCGGTGTCCATACATCTTCTTATCCACATAGACACCTACAGTCACCGTCCTCTGATATATACACTATAATACATGTATATACTATAATACATGTATATACTATAATACTATAATACATGTATATACTATAATACTATAATACATGTATATACTATAATACATGTATATACTATAATACTATAATACATGTATATACTATAATACTATAATACATGTATATACTATAATACTTGTTACGCCGAGCGCTCCGGGTCCCCGCTCCTCCCCGGAGCGCTCGCTTCTCTCTCGCTACCGCAGCGCTCCGGGCAGCTCCACTGACCCGGTGCGCTGCGATACCGTCTCCAGCCGGGATGCGATTCGCGATGCGGGTAGCGCCCGCTCGCGATGCGCATCCCGGCTCCCGTACCTGACTCGCTCTCCGTCTGTCCTGTCCCGGCGCGCGCGGCCCCGCTCCCTAGGGCGCGCGCGCGCCGGGTCTCTGCGATTTAAAGGGCCACTGCGCCGCTGATTGGCGCAGTGGTTCCAATTAGTGTGTTCACCTGTGCACTCCCTATTTATACCTCACTTCCCCTTCACTCCCTCGCCGGATCTTGTTGCCATTGTGCCAGTGAAAGCGTTTCCTTGTGTGTTCCTAGCCTGTGTTCCAGACCTCCTGCCGTTGCCCCCGACTACGATCCTTGCTGCCTGCCCCGACCTTCTGCTACGTCCGACCTTGCTTCTGTCTACTCCCTTGTACCGCGCCTATCTTCAGCAGTCAGAGAGGTTGAGCCGTTGCTAGTGGATACGACCTGGTCACTACCGCCGCAGCAAGACCATCCCGCTTTGCGGCGGGCTCTGGTGAAAACCAGTAGTGACTTAGAACCGATCCACTAGCACGGTCCACGCCAATCCCTCTCTGGCACAGAGGATCCACTACCTGCCAGCCGGCATCGTGACAGTAGATCCGGCCATGGATCCCGCTGAAGTTCCTCTGCCAGTTGTCGCCGACCTCACCACGGTGGTCGCCCAGCAGTCACAACAGATAGCGCAACAAGGCCAACAGCTGTCTCAACTGACCGTGATGCTACAGCAGCTACTACCACAGCTTCAGCAATCATCTCCTCCGCCAGCTCCTGCACCTCCTCCGCAGCGAGTGGCCGCTTCTGGTCTACGACTATCCTTGCCGGATAAATTTGATGGGGACTCTAAATTCTGCCGTGGCTTTCTTTCCCAATGTTCCCTGCACTTGGAGATGATGTCGGACCAGTTCCCTACTGAAAGGTCTAAGGTGGCTTTCGTAGTCAGCCTTCTGTCTGGAAAAGCTCTGTCATGGGCCACACCGCTCTGGGACCGCAATGACCCCGTCACTGCCTCTATACACTCCTTCTTCTCGGAAATTCGAAGTGTCTTTGAGGAACCTGCCCGAGCCTCTTCTGCTGAGACTGCCCTGTTGAACCTGGTCCAGGGTAATTCTTCCGTTGGCGAGTACGCCGTACAATTCCGTACTCTTGCTTCAGAATTATCCTGGAATAATGAGGCCCTCTGCGCGACCTTTAAAAAAGGCCTATCCAGCAACATTAAAGATGTTCTGGCCGCACGAGAAATCCCTGCTAACCTACATGAACTCATCCATCTTGCCACTCGCATTGACATGCGTTTTTCCGAAAGGCGTCAGGAGCTCCGCCAGGATATGGACTTTGTTCGCACAAGGCGTTTTTTCTCCCCGGCTCCTCTCTCCTCTGGTCCCCTGCAATCCGTTCCTGTGCCTCCCGCCGTGGAGGCTATGCAGGTCGACCGGTCTCGCCTGACACCTCAAGAGAGGACACGACGCCGCATGGAGAATCTCTGCCTGTACTGTGCCAGTACCGAACACTTCCTGAAGGATTGTCCTATCCGTCCTCCCCGCCTGGAAAGACGTACGCTGACTCCGCACAAAGGTGAGACAGTCCTTGATGTTTACTCTGCTTCTCCACGTCTTACTGTGCCTGTGCGGATATCTGCCTCTGCCTTCTCCTTCTCTACTATGGCCTTCTTGGATTCCGGATCTGCAGGAAATTTTATTTTGGCCTCTCTCGTCAACAGGTTCAACATCCCAGTGACCAGTCTCGCCAGACCCCTCTACATCAATTGTGTAAACAATGAAAGATTGGACTGTACCATACGTTTCCGCACGGAGCCCCTTCTAATGTGCATCGGACCTCATCACGAGAAGATTGAATTTTTGGTCCTCCCCAATTGCACTTCCGAAATCCTCCTTGGACTACCCTGGCTTCAACTCCATTCCCCAACCCTGGATTGGTCCTCTGGGGAGATCAAGAGTTGGGGGCCCTCTTGTTTCAAGGACTGCCTAAAACCGGTTCCCAGTACCCCTTGCCGTGACTCTGTGGTTCCCCCTGTAACCGGTCTCCCTAAGGCCTATATGGACTTTGCGGATGTTTTTTGCAAAAAACAAGCTGAGACTCTACCTCCTCACAGGCCTTATGATTGTCCTATTGACCTCCTCCCGGGCACTACTCCACCCCGGGGCAGAATCTATCCTCTGTCCGCCCCAGAGACTCTTGCTATGTCAGAGTACATCCAGGAAAATTTAAAAAAAAGGCTTTATCCGTAAATCCTCCTCTCCTGCCGGAGCCGGATTTTTCTTTGTGTCCAAAAAAGATGGCTCTCTACGTCCTTGCATTGACTACCGCGGTCTTAATAAAATCACGGTAAAGAACCGCTACCCCCTACCCCTCATCTCTGAACTCTTTGATCGCCTCCAAGGTGCCCACATCTTTACCAAACTGGACTTAAGAGGTGCTTATAATCTCATCCGCATCAGAGAGGGGGATGAATGGAAAACGGCATTTAACACTAGAGATGGACACTTTGAGTATCTGGTCATGCCCTTTGGCCTGTGCAACGCCCCTGCCGTCTTCCAAGACTTTGTTAATGAAATTTTTCGTGATCTCTTATACTCCTGTGTTGTTGTATATCTGGACGATATCCTGATTTTTTCTGCCAATCTAGAAGAACACCGCCAGCATGTCCGTATGGTCCTTCAGAGACTTCGTGACAATCAACTTTATGCCAAGATAGAGAAATGTCTGTTTGAATGCCAATCTCTTCCTTTCCTAGGATACTTGGTCTCTGGCCAGGGACTACAAATGGATCCAGACAAACTCTCTGCCGTCTTAGATTGGCCACGCCCCTCCGGACTCCGTGCTATCCAACGTTTTTTGGGGTTCGCCAATTATTACAGGCAATTTATTCCACATTTTTCTACCGTTGTGGCCCCTATCGTGGCTTTAACCAAAAAAAATGCCAATCCCAAGTCTTGGCCTCCTCAAGCGGAAGACGCCTTTAAACGGCTCAAGTCTGCCTTTTCTTCGGCTCCCGTGCTCTCCAGACCTGACCCATCTAAACCCTTCCTATTGGAGGTTGATGCCTCCTCTGTAGGAGCTGGAGCGGTCCTTCTACAAAAAAATTCTTCCGGGCATGCTGTTACTTGTGGTTTTTTTTCTAGGACCTTCTCTCCGGCGGAGAGGAACTACTCCATCGGGGATCGAGAGCTTCTAGCCATTAAATTAGCACTTGAGGAATGGAGGCATCTGCTGGAGGGATCAAGATTTCCAGTTATTATTTACACCGATCACAAGAACCTCTCCTATCTCCAGTCTGCCCAACGGCTGAATCCTCGCCAGGCCAGGTGGTCTCTGTTCTTTGCCCGATTTAACTTTGAAATTCACTTTCGGCCTGCCGATAAGAACATTAGGGCCGATGCTCTCTCTCGTTCCTCGGATGCCTCGGAAGTTGAACTCTCTCCGCAACACATCATTCCTCCTGACTGCCTGATCTCCACTTCTCCAGCCTCCATCAGGCAAACTCCTCCAGAAAAGACCTTCGTCTCTCCACGCCAACGCCTCGGAATCCTCAAATGGGGTCACTCCTCCCATCTCGCAGGTCATGCAGGCATCAAGAAATCTGTGCAACTCATCTCTCGCTTCTATTGGTGGCCGACTCTGGAGACGGATGTCGTGGACTTTGTGCGAGCCTGCACTGTCTGTGCCCGGGATAAGACTCCTCGCCAGAAGCCCGCTGGTTTTCTTCATCCTCTGCCTGTCCCTGAACAGCCTTGGTCTCTGATTGGTATGGACTTTATTACAGACTTACCCTCATCCCGTGGCAACACTGTTGTTTGGGTGGTCGTTGATCGATTCTCCAAGATGGCACATTTCATCCCTCTTCCTGGTCTTCCTTCAGCGCCTCAGTTGGCTAAACAATTTTTTGTACACATTTTTCGTCTTCACGGGTTGCCCACACAGATAGTCTCGGATAGAGGCGTCCAATTCGTGTCAAAATTCTGGAGGGCTCTCTGTAAACAACTCAAGATTAAATTAAACTTTTCTTCTGCATATCATCCTCAATCCAATGGACAAGTAGAAAGAATTAACCAGGTCTTGGGTGATTATTTACGACATTTTGTTTCCTCCCGCCAGGATGATTGGGCAGATCTTCTACCATGGGCCGAATTCTCGTATAACTTTAGAGTCTCTGAATCTTCCTCCAAATCCCCATTTTTCGTGGTGTACGGCCGTCACCCTCTTCCCCCCCTCCCTACTCCCTTGCCCTCTGGTTTGCCCGCTGTAGATGAAGTGACTCGTGATCTTTCCACCATATGGAAAGAGACCCAAGATTCTCTTTTACAGGCTTCATCTCGCATGAAAAAGTTTGCCGATAAGAAAAGAAGAGCTCCCCCCATTTTTGCTCCCGGAGACAAGGTATGGCTCTCCGCTAAATATGTCCGCTTTCGTGTCCCCAGTTACAAACTGGGTCCACGCTATCTTGGTCCTTTCAAAGTCTTGTGCCAAATTAATAACGTCTCTTACAAACTTCTTCTTCCTCCTTCTCTCCGTATTCCTAATGCCTTTCATGTCTCTCTTCTTAAACCACTCATCATCAACCGTTTCTCTCCCAAATTAGTTTCTCCCACTCCTGTCTCCGGTTCTTCTGACGTCTTCTCAGTGAAAGAGATACTGGCCTCCAAGACGGTCAGAGGAAAAAGGTTCTTTTTGGTGGATTGGGAGGGCTGTGGACCTGAAGAGAGATCCTGGGAACCTGAGGACAACATCCTAGACAAAAGTCTGCTCCTCAGGTTCTCAGGCTCTAAGAAGAGGGGGAGACCCAAGGGGGGGGGGTACTGTTACGCCGAGCGCTCCGGGTCCCCGCTCCTCCCCGGAGCGCTCGCTTCTCTCTCGCTACCGCAGCGCTCCGGGCAGCTCCACTGACCCGGTGCGCTGCGATACCGTCTCCAGCCGGGATGTGATTCGCGATGCGGGTAGCGCCCGCTCGCGATGCGCATCCCGGCTCCCGTACCTGACTCGCTCTCCGTCTGTCCTGTCCCGGCGCGCGCGGCCCCGCTCCCTAGGGCGCGCGCGCGCCGGGTCTCTGCGATTTAAAGGGCCACTGCGCCGCTGATTGGCGCAGTGGTTCCAATTAGTGTGTTCACCTGTGCACTCCCTATTTATACCTCACTTCCCCTTCACTCCCTCGCCGGATCTTGTTGCCATTGTGCCAGTGAAAGCGTTTCCTTGTGTGTTCCTAGCCTGTGTTCCAGACCTCCTGCCGTTGCCCCCGACTACGATCCTTGCTACCTACCCCGACCTTCTGCTACGTCCGACCTTGCTTCTGTCTACTCCCTTGTACCGCGCCTATCTTCAGCAGTCAGAGAGGTTGAGCCGTTGCTAGTGGATACGACCTGGTCACTACCGCCGCAGCAAGACCATCCCGCTTTGCGGCGGGCTCTGGTGAAAACCAGTAGTGACTTAGAACCGATCCACTAGCACGGTCCACGCCAATCCCTCTCTGGCACAGAGGATCCACTACCTGCCAGCCGGCATCGTGACAATACTATAATACATGTATATACTATAATACATGTATATACTATAATACATGTATATACTATAATACTATAATACATGTATATACTATAATACTATAATACATGTAAATACTATAATACTATAATACATGTATACGCTATAATACTATAATATATGTATATACTATAATACTATAATACATGTATATACTATAATACATGTATATACTATAATACTATAATACATGTATATGCTATAATACTATAATACATGTATATACTATAATACATGTATATACTATAATACTATAATACAAGTATATACTATAATACTATAATACATGTATATACTATAATACTATAATACATGTATATACTATAATACATGTACATACTATAATACATGTATATACTATAATACTATAATACATGTACATACTATAATACTATAATACATGTATATACTATAATACTATAATACATGTATATACTATAATACTATAATACATGTATATACTATAATACTATAATACATGTATATACTATAATACTATAATACATGTATATACTATAATACTATAATACATGTATATACTATAATACTATAATACATGTATTTACTATAATACTATAATACATGTATATACTATAATACATGTACATACTATAATACATGTATATACTATAATACTATAATACATGTACATACTATAATACTATAATACATGTATATACTATAATACTATTGTCACGATGCCGGCTGGCAGGAGGTGGATCCTCTGTGCCAGAGAGGGATAGCGAGGACCGTGCTAGTGGACCGGTTCTAAGACACTACTGGTTTTCACCAGAGCCCGCCGCAAAGCGGGATGGTCTTGCTGCGGCGGTAGTGACCAGGTCGTATCCACTAGCAACGGCTCACCTCTCTGGCTGCTGAAGATAGGCGAGGTACAAGGGAGTAGGCAGAAGCAAAGTCGGACGTAGCAGAAGGTCGGGGGCAGGCGGCAAGGTTCGTAGTCAGGGGAGATAGCAGAAGTTCTGGTACACAGGGTTTAAACACACAAAACGCTTTCACTAGGCACAAGGGCAACAAGATCCGGCAGGGAAGTGCATGGGAGGAGGTTAGATATAGTCAGGGACCAGGTGGGAGCCAATTAAGCTAATTGGGCCAGACACCAATCATTGGTGCACTGGCCCTTTAAGTCTCAGGGAGCTGGCGCGCGCGCGCCCTAGAGAGCGGAGCCGCGCGCGCCAGCACATGACAGCAGGGGACGGGAACGGGTAAGTGACCTGGGATGCGATTCGCGAGCGGGCGCGTCCCGCTGTGCGAATCGCATCCCCAACGGCCATGACAGAGCAGCGCTCCCGGTCAGCGGGACTGACCGGGGAGCTGCAGGGAGAAAGACGCCGTGAGCGCTCCGGGGAGGAGCGGGGACCCGGAGCGCTAGGCGTAACAGTACCCCCCCCCTTAGGTCTCCCCTTCTCTTTATCGGGTAACTGCCTCCCCTGGGATGAGGACACCGGGAAAGGATGGAGGGATTCCTCAACGGCAGGCAGAACCGCAGGAGTAGGAATGGGGAGAGAGGGCAGAGGGCGAGACCTGGCACGGGGCAGTGTGACACCAGGACGAGGGCCATGAGGGGACACAGAAGCTTGCCTGATGGAACTGGGAGGGGGGGAGGGGCATTTCCTGTGGCAGGCAGAGTCCTTAATGACCTTAGGGGGACCGGATACAGGAGGAACCACAGGGTCACGGCAGGGAGTACTGGGAACCGGTTGAAGGCAGTCCTTGGAACAAGAGGGGCCCCAACTCTTGATCTCCCCAGTGGACCAATCCAGGGTTGGGGAATGGTGTTGAAGCCAGGGTAGTCCAAGGAGAACTTCAGAAGTGCAATTAGGAAGGACAAAAAATACAATCTCCTCGTGATGATGTCCGATGCACATTAGGAGGAGCTCCGTGCGGTAACGCACGGTGCAATCCAACCTGGCTCCGTTGACCGCGGAAATGTGGAGTGGCTTGACAAGACGGTTCACCGGAATGCGGAATTTATTCACAAAGGACTCCCGAATAAAATTCCCAGAAGCTCCAGAGTCCAGGCAGGCCACGGCTGAGAGGGGAGAGCTGGCTGAAGTGGAAATCCGAACAGGTACCGTGAGACGTGGAGAAGCCGACTTGGCATCAAGAGACGCCACACCCACGAGAGCTGGGTGCGAGCGTGCGTTTCCCAGACGTGGAGGACGGATTGGGCAATCCACCAAAAAATGTTCAGTACTGGCACAGTACAGACAAAGATTCTCTTCCTTACGGCGATTCCTCTCTTCCAGGGTCAGGCGAGACCGATCCACTTGCATGGCCTCCTCGGCGGGAGGCCTAGGCGCAGATTGCAGTGGAGACTGTGGGAGAGGTGTCCAGAGATCTAAGTCTTTTTCCTGGCGGAGCTCTTGATGCCTCTCAGAAAAACGCATGTCAATGCGAGTGGCTAGATGAATGAGTTCATGCAGGTTAGCAGGAGTCTCTCGTGCGGCCAGAACATCTTTAATGTTGCTGGATAGGCCTTTTTTAAAGGTCGCGCAGAGAGCCTCATTATTCCAGGATAGTTCAGAAGCAAGAGTACGGAATTGTATGGCGTACTCGCCAACGGAGGAATTACCCTGGACCAGGTTCAGCAGGGCAGTCTCAGCAGAAGAGGCTCGGGCAGGTTCCTCAAAGACACTTCGAATTTCCGAGAAGAAGGAGTGTACAGAGGCAGTGACGGGGTCATCGCGGTCCCAGAGCGGTGTGGCCCATGACAGGGCCTTTCCAGACAGAAGGCTGACTACGAAAGCCACCTTAGACCTTTCAGTAGGAAACTGATCCGACATCATCTCCAAGTGCAAGGAACATTGCGAAAGAAAGCCACGGCAAAACTTAGAGTCCCCATTAAATTTGTCCGGCAAGGACAGGCGGAGGCTAGGAGCGGCCACTCGCTGCGGAAGGGGTGCTGGAGCTGGCGGAGGAGATGGTTGTTGCTGCTGTAGCTGCGACTGTACTTGCTGTAGTTGTGACTGGAGTTGCTGTGTCATGGTGGAGTACGACAGCTGGTGATCTTGTTGCGCTATCTGTTGCGACTGCTGGGCGATCTGACGAGCTTGCTGGGCGACCAGCGTAGGGAGGTCAGCGACAACTGGCAGAGGAACTTCAGCGGGATCCATGGCCGGATCTACTGTCACGATGCCGGCTGGCAGGAGGTGGATCCTCTGTGCCAGAGAGGGATAGCGAGGACCGTGCTAGTGGACCGGTTCTAAGACACTACTGGTTTTCACCAGAGCCCGCCGCAAAGCGGGATGGTCTTGCTGCGGCGGTAGTGACCAGGTCGTATCCACTAGCAACGGCTCACCTCTCTGGCTGCTGAAGATAGGCGAGGTACAAGGGAGTAGGCAGAAGCAAAGTCGGACGTAGCAGAAGGTCGGGGGCAGGCGGCAAGGTTCGTAGTCAGGGGAGATAGCAGAAGTTCTGGTACACAGGGTTTAAACACACAAAACGCTTTCACTAGGCACAAGGGCAACAAGATCCGGCAGGGAAGTGCATGGGAGGAGGTTAGATATAGTCAGGGACCAGGTGGGAGCCAATTAAGCTAATTGGGCCAGACACCAATCATTGGTGCACTGGCCCTTTAAGTCTCAGGGAGCTGGCGCGCGCGCGCCCTAGAGAGCGGAGCCGCGCGCGCCAGCACATGACAGCAGGGGACGGGAACGGGTAAGTGACCTGGGATGCGATTCGCGAGCGGGCGCGTCCCGCTGTGCGAATCGCATCCCCAACGGCCATGACAGAGCAGCGCTCCCGGTCAGCGGGACTGACCGGGGAGCTGCAGGGAGAAAGACGCCGTGAGCGCTCCGGGGAGGAGCGGGGACCCGGAGCGCTAGGCGTAACAACTATAATACATGTATTTACTATAATACTATAATACATGTACATACTATAATACTATAATACATGTATACACTATAATACTATAATACATGTATATACTATAATACTATAATGCATGTATATACTATAATACTATAATACACGTATATACTATAATACTATAATACATGTATATACTATAATACTATAATACATGTATATACTATAATACATGTATATACTATAATACTATAATACAGGTATATACTATAATACAATAATACATGTATATACTATAATACTATAATACATGTATATACTATAATACTATAATACATGTATATACTATAATACAGACATTTAGTGTATTTTGTCCTGTTATTGTCGGTGTCCATACATCATCTTATCCACATAGACACCTACAGTCACCGTCCTCTGACATATACACTATAATACATGTATATACTATAATACTATAATACATGTATATACTATAATACTATAATACATGTATATGCTATAATACTATAATACATGTATATACTATAATACTATAATACATGTATATACTATAATACTATAATACATGTATATACTATAATACTATAATACATGTATATACTATAATACTATAATACATGTATATACTATAATACTATAATACATGTATATACACTATAATACATGTATATACTATAATACTATAATACATGTATACACTATAATACATGTATATACTATAATACATGTATATACTATAATACTATAATACATGTATATACTATAATACTATAATATATGTATATACTATAATACTATAATACATGTATATACTATAATACTATAATACATGTATATACTATAATACATGTATATACTATAATACTATAATACATGTATACACTATAATACATGTATATACTATAATACATGTATATACTATAATACTATAATACATGTATATACTATAATACTATAATACATGTATATACTATAATACTATAATACATGTATATACTATAATACTATAATACATGTATATCCTATAATACTATAATACATGTATATACTATAATACATGTATACACTATAATACATGTATATACTATAATACATGTATATACTATAATACATGTATATACTATAATACTATAATACATGTATATACTATAATACATGTATATACTATAATACTATAATACATGTATATACTATAATACTATAATACATGTATATACTATAATACTATAATACATGTATATACTATAATACTATAATACATGTATATACTATAATACTATAATACATGTATATACTATAATACTATAATACATGTATATACTATAATACTATAATACATGTATATACTATAATACATGTATATACTATAATACTATAATACATGTATACACTATAATACATGTATATACTATAATACTATAATACATGTATACACTATAATACATGTATATACTATAATACTATAATACATGTATACACTATAATACATGTATATACTATAATACTATAATACATGTATATACTATAATACTATAATACATGTATATACTATAATACTATAATACATGTATATACTATAATACATGTATATACTATAATACTATAATACATGTATACACTATAATACATGTATATACTATAATACATGTATATACTATAATACTATAATACATGTATATACTATAATACTATAATACATGTATATACTATAATACTATAATACATGTATATACTATAATACTATAATACATGTATACACTATAATACTATAATACATGTATATACTATAATACTATAATACATGTATATGCTATAATACTATAATACATGTATATACTATAATACTATAATACATGTATATACTATAATACTATAATACCTGTATATACTATAATACTATAATACATGTATATACTATAATACTATAATACATGTACATACTATAATACTATAATACATGTACATACTATAATACTATAATACATGTACATACTATAATACTATAATACATGTATATACTATAATACTATAATACATGTATATACTATAATACTATAATACATGTATATACTATAATACATGTATATACTATAATACTATAATACATGTACATACTATAATACTATAATACATGTACATACTATAATACTATAACACATGTACATGCTATAATACTATAATACACGTATATACTATAATACTATAATACATGTATATACTATAATACATGTATATACTATAATACTATAATACATGTATATACTATAATACTATAATACATGTATATACTATAATACATGTATACACTATAATACTATAATACATGTATATACTATAATACTATAATACATGTATATACTATAATACTATAATACATGTATATACTATAATACTATAATACATGTATACACTATAATACTATAATACATGTATATACTATAATACTATAATACATGTATATACTATAATACTATAATACATGTATATACTATAATACTATAATACATGTATACACTATAATACTATAATACATGTATATACTATAATACTATAATACATGTATATACTATAATACATGTATATGCTATAATACTATAATACATGTATATACTATAATACTATAATACATGTATATACTATAATACATGTATATACTATAATACTATAATACATGTATATACTATAATACTATAATACATGTATATACTATAATACATGTATACACTATAATACTATAATACATGTATATCCTATAATACTATAATACATGTATATGCTATAATACTATAATACATGTATATGCTATAATACTATAATACATGTATATCCTATAATACTATAATACATGTATATGCTATAACACTATAATACATGTATATGCTATAATACTATAATACATGTATATACTATAATACTATAATACATGTATATACTATAATACTATAATACATGTATATACTATAATACTATAATACATGTATATACTATAATACTATAATACATGTATATACTATAATACTATAATACATGTATATACTATAATACTATAATACATGTATATACTATAATACATGTATACACTATAATACTATAATACATGTATATACTATAATACATGTATACACTATAATACTATAATACATGTATATACTATAACACTATAATACATGTATATGCTATAATACTATAATACATGTATATACTATAATACTATAATACATGTATATACTATAATACTATAATACATGTATATACTATAATACTATAATACATGTATATACTATAATACTATAATACATGTATACACTATAATACTATAATACATGTATATACTATAATACAGACACCTACAGTCACCGTCCTCTGACATATAGACTATTATACGGATTTACTCATTTATCTCGATTTTATCCAGACATATGTGAGTATTGTGGAATTATATGTTGTATTATGTTATATATAATTACTGTGCTAGGTGTTATTTATTATGTCTATACTGCAAGATGAGCCTAGAGCAGCAGCCCCTGATCATGTGACTCCTCCTCCATTTGACTGATCACCTGACTGTGACATCATCGCAGGTCCTTTACACACATGGTTCCTGTACTGCTCTGTGTGTGGAGGTATGTGGATATATCTACATAGAAACATTGAATTTGTCGCCAGATAAGAACCATTTGGTCCATATAGAATGCCCAATATTCTGAATACTATTAATAGTCCCTATCTTATATTCAGGATAGCCTTATACCTATCCCTATCTTATATGAAGGATAGCCTTATACCTATCCCTATCTTATATTCAGGATAGCCTTATACCTATCCCTATCTTATATGAAGGATAGCCTTATACCTATCCCTATCTTATATGAAGGATAGCCTTATACCTATCCCTATCTTATATGAAGGATAGCCTTATACCTATCCCTATCTTATATGAAGGATAGCCTTATACCTATCCCTATCTTATATGAAGGATAGACTTATGCCTATCCCTATCTTATATGAAGGATAGCCTTATGCCTATCCCTATCTTATATGAAGGATAGTCTTATACTTATCCCTATCTTATATGAAGGATAGACTTATTCCTATTCCTCTCTTATATGAAGGATAGCCTTATGCTTATCCCATGCATGTTTAAACTCCTTCTCTGTATTTGCAGCGACCACTTCTGCAGGAAGGCTATTCCATGCATCCACTACTCTCTGTAAAGTAATACTTCCTCATATTACTGCATAAACCTTTACCCTCTAATATAAAACTATGTCCTCTATGTATATGTGTGTGTGTATATATATATATATATATATAACATGTGTGTGCGAGTACATATATGTATGTATGTGTCTGTATAATATATATAATGTGTATGTGTATAGTATATAATGTGTATAGTATATAGATGTGTGTGTATAGTATATAATGTGTATATATAGTATATAGATGTGTGTGTATAGTATATAATGTGTATATATAGTATATAATGTGTATGTATAGTATATAATGTGTGTATAGTATATAATGTGTATGTATAGTATATAATGTGTGTATAGTATATAATGTGTATATATAGTATATAATGTGTATGTATAGTATATAATGTGTATGTATAGTATATAATGTGTGTATAGTATATAATGTGTATGTATAGTATATAATGTGTATATATAGTATATAATGTGTATGTATAGTATATAATGTGTGTATAGTATATAATGTGTATATATAGTATATAATGTGTATATATACATATCTTAGGGCTGCACAATATATCACAATCACATTGCAGTTTTTTTGTTCTGTATTATGTCGATTATTCCTTTGCAAAAAATGTGCGGCCAAAATTGTAATAGTCCCCATAGTGCAGTGGTTTACAAATAGTGTGTCTCCTGCTGTTGTAAAACTACAACTCCCAGCATGTCCGGACAGCCAAAGGTATGCTGGGAGGTGTCGTTTTGCAACAGCTGGAGACACACACACTGTCCAATGGGGACTAAAAAAATTAAAGTTAATAAGTGAATAAGCCCCTCCCCTAATTAAAGTTGATACCCCCCTTTCCCCATTTTTTAAATAAAATAATATAAACACAAATACAACTGTAGTATCGCCGCGTGTGTAAGTGTCTGAACTAATAACATATAATGTTAAAGAAACCGCACGGACAAGGGCAGAAACATAAAAATAATGTCAAATACCTGAATTGCGTATTTTTGGTCACTTCATGTACCAAATAAAAAAGTGAGCGAAAAGTCCCATTGAAAGCGGTACCGATAACAATTACAGATCATGGCGCAAAAAATGATTCTTACACAGCCCCGTAAAGTAAAAAAAAGTTATAGGGGTAAGAAGAGGACAATTTTAACCCTTAAGGACTCGGGGTTTTTGCACTTTTGTTTTTTCCTCCTCACCTTCTAAAAATCCTAACGCTTTCAGTTTTTCACCTACTGATCTATATAAGCGCTTGTTTTATGCGCCACCAATTTTACTTTGTAGTGACATCAATCATTTTACATAGCATTGATCAGTGTTATCTGCGCTCGGCTCATCAGGCTGGAGCATCGCTGAAGAGATCGGACAGTGAGGAGGCAGGTAAGGACCCTCCCATTGTCCTCTAAACTGATCGAGAAACCGCGGTGATCCCGAAAAACCCGAATGAGCTGGAGGAAATGCTTGTTTTCACTGGTCTCTGAGTGTGAAATAGATCATCTCCGGGGGGGATTTCCCTGACATGGAAGTTAGAAACTGGGAATAATTTACTGCGCCATAGTCTCCTAACCCTAACCTGAAGGATTGTTGCGGTGTAGCCCCTTCTTCCTCATCAGGACTAGCGTACACAAGAGGCATCCTCCAGGTGGGGCTCCAAACAGGTGAAGATTTGTGGCCTCCCATGGTCTCTGAAATCTGTATGGAATATATTTACACGTAAGTTTGATTGTCAGAATCCTGCAGTATATCCCTTATGGCGCCATCTCTATTTCCAGTCAGATTTCAACATTTTGGCCGATCTTTTCTGCTTAAAATTTTGGACGTAAATGTACGTCCTGGTGATGTGGTACTTAACTCACCAGGACGTACATTTACGTCCTGAGCATAACCGCGGGCATCGGAGCGATGCAGTCCTCATGCGCGGCAGGTCCCGGCTGTGGATCGCAGCCAGGGACCCGCCGGTAATGGCGGTCACACGCGATCCCGCGGATGTCCGCCATTAACCCCTCAGATGCCGTGATCAATACAGATCACAGCATCTGCAGCATCGCGGTCACTTAACAGGATGATCAGATCGCCCGAATCGCTGCCGCGGCGATCCGATCATCCTGCACGGCAGACGGAGGTCCCCTCACCTGGCTCCGCTTCCTTCTGGGAGTCTTCTGCTCTGATCTGCCTTCCCGCAGACCAGACCAGAGCAGAAGATGACCGATAAAGCTGATCAGTGCTGTGTCCTATACATAGCACTGAACAGCATTAGCAATCGAACGGTTGCTATAAATAGTCCCCTATGGGGACTATAAGAGTGTAAAAATAAAAGTAAAAAAATAAAGTGAAAAAAATGTGAAAAACCCCCTCCCCCAATAAAAACGTAAATTGTCCCATTTTCCCTATTTTACCCCCAAAAAGTGTAAAAAAAATTATTTTATATACATATTTGGTATCGCCGCGTGCGTAAATATCCGAACTATTAAAATAAAATGTAAATGATCCCGTACGGTGAACGTCGTGAACGTAAAAAAAAAGTCCAAAATAGCGTCTTTTTTATAAAAAAAAAATGTATTTAAAAAAAATTTCATAAAAAATGTAATAAAAGTTTTGTATAAGTAAATATGGTATTAATAAGTACAGATCACGGGGCAAAAAATGAGCCCTCATACCGCCGCTTATACGGAAAAATGGAAAAGTTATAGGTCTTCAAAATAGGGGGATTTTAAACGTACTAATTTGGTTAAAAAGTTCGCGATTTTTTTTTAAGCGCAACAGTAATAGAAAAGTGTATAATCATGCGTATCATTTTAATCATATTTATGGACATTTATCAACGGGTTTAGTCAGGTTTTCTTTACTATAATTGTCGCAAAATTGTCTCAACTGCGACTACACGATTTTTCGTGCAACATTTTGACTGGAAAGCGAGAAAAGCAAGTTTTCCTAAAATTTACAATGTAGTAATAATTTTAAAATGGACTACGGGTAGTCAGGTATTTATTAACTGCGACAGTCGCAACTGCGCAAAAAAAAGTCGCAACAGCGTTAAAAATTGACTAAATTTACTCCAGCTCAAACATGGAGCAGAAAAAGCTACTACCAAAGTAATAAAGGAAAAATTGCTTACGAGAAAGAAAATTATCAACAGGCGGAAACCAGTTGATAAATACGTCACACATAAGCAAAAAAAAAGTAAGGAAAAAATTACTAAAAGAAAGAATACATAAGCAAACATTGATAAATGTCCCTCATTGAGGGACATTTATCAATGTTTGCTTATGTATTCTTTTTTTTAGTAAAATTTAGTATTTAGTATTCAAAATTACATTCAGTAAGTGTGTTAACCCTTTAGGTGTTTCACAGGAATAGCAGCAAAGTGAAAGAGAGAATTCAAAATCTTCATTTTTTACACTCGCATGTTCTTGTAGACCCAATTTTTGAATTTTTGCAAGTGGTAAAAGGAGAAAATGTTTACTTGTATTTGTAGCCCAATTTCTCTCGAGTAAGCACATACCTCATATGTCTATGTAAATTGTTCGGCGGGCGCAGTAGAGGGCTCAGAAGGGAAGGAGCGACAAGGGGATTTTGGAGAGAACATTTTTCTGAAATGGTTTTTGGGGGGCATGTCACATTTAGGAAGCCCCTATGGTGCCAGAACAGCAAAAAAAACACATTGCATACCATTTTGGAAACTAGACCCCTCGGGGAACGTAACAAGGAATTAAGTGAGCCTTAATCCCCCCACAGGTGTTTCATGACTTTTGCACATGTAAAAAAATTAAAAAAAAATTTGCATAAAATGCTTGTTTTCCCAAAAAATTTACATTTTTAAAAGGGTAATAGCAGAAAATTCCCCCCAAAATTTGAAGTCCAATTTCTCCCGATTCAGCATTACAGAAAGTACCCACCCTGAGGAATGGGTATAGGGGTAAAGAGGAAATTTTTAACGCACAGGTGTTTCCTAAATTTATTTTCCAGGAATGGATGAAGCTTTTGAAAATTGCAATTTTCAACCTATGCTTCATCTTTCTGGAAACAACTAACATGTGACTCCGAATTGTCGCCTGGAAATACGACAGAGCTCAGCGAGAACTCTTCGCATTTGAGGCGGATGTTTGTTACGGACCTAACAGTTACATACATTCAGAGGAAAATACAAGAAAGGAACACCCACATGTGAACCTATTACAAACTACACCCCCTAGGGAAGGTGTATAGGGTGAAGTGGAGATTTGGAACCAACGGGTGTTGCCTTCATTCATTTTCCAGGAATGGATGAAGTGTACTATGGGGGGAAGAAAATTGCATTTTTTCTGATATGCCAATTATTTTCCCAGAATGATGACCCAGAGTACAGCCAAAAGTAAAAATGATGCCCGCCCCAAACCCTATACTCTGAATCATCATTCTGGGAAGGGGATGTGTGGGGCCGTCCCTATTCTGTTACCTCAAATGCGCAACCCGCTCAGGTGGGGAGAGAGCGTTGCGCATTTGAGGCAACTGCAAACCTCCAATGCGGTTGACTATGTGTCCCATGACCCATTTTTTGGGGCACGAAGATATTATGAGGGGCATTGGGAAAGAGGTTTTGGGTTAGATTTTTTGGGGGTAGGGTATTTTGGTATAAAATTTGGAAGACAATGTGCCCTGGACTGGTACATTGGAGCCGAATTCTGGGGAATGAAATTTAGGGCAAAGGATGGAAAATTTAGTACTCCATGGAAGTGTGATACTCCCTGAAGCAGCCTATGCAGAGGCCCGGATAATCAGGGAAAGTGTCACACTGAATGGTGGTGTCCCTCCGTCTCCTCTTCTTGTGACACACTCTGCATCTTTTCTGGGTACGTCCCGACCTTCCAGTGTTGGGGATCACACCTGGAAAGTGTTGGCCGCGGACGATCCGGGGACCTAAAGTTCCAGAGGTGCTCTGACCCACTCCTTGGCAGTCACCATAGATGAGGGCCTTTAGAACTACCTCTTGGAACTGCAGGAATGTCCCTGTGTTGCCAGCATACTTGTACAGTATAAAAGAGTTGTACATGTAGACCACAACCTTTTTATACCATACACGTGTTTTCCGCATGGGGTTATATGGTTTGAGGACTTGATCAGAAAGATCAACTCCCCCCCCCCCCATATACCGATTGTAGTCCAGAATACAATCGGGCTTGAGGACCTCGCACAGGTACAGGGGTGCTGCAGTTCCCATGACTAGTGGTGAGCATAAGGACATCCCTCTTGTCCTTATACCGGACCAACAACAGGTTCTCATGGGAAAAGGAACGGGACTCACCCCGGGGGATAGGAGCATGTAGGGAATTATGGGGCGGAAGGCCTCTTTGATTCTTCCGGACTGTCCCACAAGCGACCGTGGATCTGGCGGCAAGGGATGAAAAGAGAGGGATACTAGTCTAAAAGTTATCCACGTAAAGGTGGTAACCTTTATCTAGCAATGGGTGCAAAAGGCCCCAAACGATTTTCCCGCTAACACCCAGAGTGGGGGGACATTCTGGGGGTTCAAAACGGGAATCTCATCCCTCATACACTATAAGCTTGCAAGTGTACCCGGATGTACTCTCACAAAGTTTATACATCTTCACGCCATACTGCGCTCGCTTGGTCGGGATGTATTGCCGGAAGCTGAGTCTCCCCTTGAAGCCGATGAGCGACTCATCAATAGAGACCTCCCGCCCTGGGACATAGGCCTCCCAAATTCTGGCCCTGAAGTGATTGATGACCGGCCTGATTTTATACAGCGGGATCAGTTCGGGGGGGACATGCCGCATTATCAGCATAATGCAAACATCTCCGAATGGCCTCGAACCGGGAACGTGCCATGGCCATACTGTAGAGGGGTGTCTGGTAAAAGACGTCCCCACTCCAATATTGCCTGACACTGGGTTTTTTAACTAGACCCATATGCAGCGCGAGGCCCCAAATGGTCCTCATTTCGGCTGCATCGACTGGAGTCCAGCCGCCGGGTCTAGCTAAAAGTGAGCCCGGGTTAGCGGCGACGAACTGTTGGGCGTACAGATTTGTCTGTGTAACCATCAAATTAACAAAGTCGTCACTGAAAAAATGACCGAAAAAGTCCTTTTCAGTGAACCCGACGATGTTAATTTTGATTCCTGAGTCGCCAACAAACTCAGGAATCACGGGCTCATGGTCCGCTGGCTGAGTCCAGACAAGTTCTCCGGTACGAGGTACCAGTGACCTTGGCAGGGGGGCTTCACTAGTATGAGCGCCAGGGGGACTCATACTAGCATGGAGCACAGGGTCAAGGGCAAAGGAGGTTTGCGGCGCCGCACGGCGGCGAGTTCACCGCCTTGGTGGCTCATCATCAGAACTAGATGATGAGGACGATGAAATAAGGAAGGTGGGGTCTTCATCGTCAGAGGCAATTATGTCATATGCCTCCTCCGCCGAAAACACTCTGCGGGCCATTTCCCTACTCTAATGGGGATACGGGTGTGTGTGTGTGTGGGGGAAAACTTTATTGGTGTATGTGCTGTGTGTGGTGCGAGACTACCTCCCTAACCCGCCCTAACCTAACTAAACTAACAAGCCCTAACAGAAAAAAATATAAAATAAAAAGGGGACTTTAAAAAAAAAAAAAAAAGGGGGACTTCTAGCGCCAAGAAAACTCTGCACCAAAAAAAAAAAGTGTTTATCTAATCAGTGGTGTGGACACTGATTAGCGCTTGTGGCGGCAGGGGGCGCAGAAGTCAGTGGGGGGTCCGGCCACTCAGCCCAGAACAGTGGCTGGTGGCTTGTTCACAGACCCCCACACAAAAAAAAAAAACGAAAAATGTAATTAAAAAAACGCTTTACCCCGAAAAAAATGCACCCGCCTGAACCAAAAAAAAACCTCTGATCAGTGAAAAATCATTGACAGCGGTGGTACAGGCTGCACACACAGGTACGGTTCTTCCACACAGTACACGTCTGCTACTGGTGGCACGGACCGCCTATGGGTGCCAAAAAAAAAACGCGTTAACCGAAAAAGTGCCAGTACCAATAAAAAAAAACGCTGATCAGTGATAAATCACTGACAGCGGTGAGGCACGCTGCACACACAGTACACGCCTGCTACTGGTGGCACGGACCGCCTATGGGTGCAAAAAAGCGCTAGAAAACGCGGGGAAAAAAGCGCCGGCACCAAAAAAAAAATGCTGATCAGTACTACGGGACTGATGAGCGGCGGGTGGGCTTTAACAAACTGTGGCGGACCGCTCTTTTATAACTAAGAGGGTCCGCACACACGCTTAGGAAAAAAAAAAGATCTGCGCCCAAAAAAAGGCTGGCGGCAGACCACAGCGACCCAGCAGGGCCGGGGTCACGCAGCTAAAGGTGCTACGGACCCACGGACACCCACTGAGGTACGCCAAAAAAAAAAACTTTTTTTTTAACCCTAACCTGTCCCTACCTAATCTAAAGCTAACCCTGGGTGATTTCTGTGCCAAGGGGCCACAGAAAGGGGGCAAGGGGCACTTTTTTTTAACTGAGGGGATGGTGGGCTGCACGGGGCTCCGTCCTGCTTGCCAGATCTCTGTGGAATGGCGGGCAGAACGGAGCAACATGCTCCCAGCCCCCACCATCCCCTCCCATTACACTGTGATTGGTGTGGCCACTTTGGCCACCCAATCACCTGTATTGAGGGGGGTGGCCACAATGCCAGCCCCCAGTACAGCACGGATGGTGATTGGTGGTGTATATTACACCACCAGTCACCATCTATATACGGGTCACAGGGTCACACGTGACCCTGATGACGCGGAATCGCTGCAGAATGCCGGACCTCCTCCGGCACACTGCCAGGATGTCTGCTGAATTAAATCAGCAGACATCCGGCTCCGACCCCCGCCCGGAGAGTGGCGGGGCGGGGAACGGAATCGCAGCGCATCGCTCATCTGAATTGACGAACGGTGCCCTGTGATCGCCGACATGGGGGGTCATCATGAACCCCTGGGCGATATGCCGCGATGCCTGCTGAACGATTTCAGCAGGCATCGGGCACCGGCTCCACTCCTAATGGCTGCGGGGGGCCGGGAAAGCGCATGACATTCTCATACGTCATGTGTCCTTAAGGACTCAGACATGGAGACGTATGAGAACGTCATGTATCCTTAAGTGGTTAAAGGGGTAGCCCAGTGGAAAACTTTTTTTTAAATCAACTGGTGCAAGAAAGTTAAACAGATTTGTAAATTACTTCTATTAAAAAATCTTTATCCTTCCAGTACTTTTTAGCAGCTGTATGCTACAGAGGAAATTCTTTTCTTTTTTATCTTGTCCACAGTGCTCTCTGATGACACCTGATGCCCGTATCAGGTGTTGTCCAGAGCAGGAGAAAATCCTCATAGCAAACCTAGGCTAGTCTGGACAGTTCCTGACAGGGACAGAGGTGTCAGCAGAGAGCACTGTTGACAAGACAAAAAAGAAATTAGAAAATCTAAGAATTTCCTCTGTAGCATACAGCTGCTAATAAGTACTGGAAAGATAAAGATTTTTTTTAATAGAAGTCATTTACAAATCTGTTTAACTTTCTGGCACCAGTTCATAAAAAAAAAAAAAAAAAAAAAAAAAAAAAAAGGTTTCCACCGGAGTACCCCTTTAACCCCTTAAGGACCAAGGGCGAACAGGTACGCCTTTGCTCCCTGGTACTTAAGGACCAAGGGCGTACCTGTACGCCCGTGGGAATTTCGGTCCCCGCCGCGCGCCGGGCAGGGATCGGGCCGGGGTGACTGCTGATATCTATCAGCAGGCACCCCGCGCAAATGCCCAGGGGGGTTATTAGACCCCCCCCCCCCATGTCGGCGATCTGCGCAAATCGCAAGTGAATTCACACTTGCGATTTGCGCCGATTCCGCATCATACGGGTCTATGGTGACCCGCAGACCCGGAATAGAAGGGGGATCGCGGGTGTCCTAAACACCCACGATCCCCCTGTAGCTATAGGAGTGAGGTGGCAGGGTTGCCACCCCTCCTATCTCTGCTATTGGTGGTCTAGACGCGACCACCAATAGCAGATCGGGGGCGGAGGGGTTTACTTTCGTTTTCCCCGTCCTGCCCTCCCACAATAGGCGGGGCAGGACGGGGAAACCGACAGGGACCGGCGCCGAAGATCCACTTACCCATCGGCGACGGCAGCAGGCGACGATCAGCGGCAGCAGCGGGCGACGATTGGCGGAAGAAGAGAACCGCGACGCAGCTCCCTGGATCCAACGGAAGCCGGTGAGTTACTTAGCAACATCTGGAGGGCTACAGTCTGAGACCACTATAGTGGTCTCTAAACTGTAACCCTCCAGATGTTGCAAAACTACAACTCCCAGCATGCCCAGAGAGCTGTTTAGGCTTGCTGGGAGTTGCAGTTTTGCAACAGCTGGAGGTCTACAGTTTGAGACCACTGCAAAGTGATCTCTATACTGTGCACCTCCAGATCTTACAAAACTACAACTCCCAGCATGCCCAGACAGCAGTTTGCTGTCTGGGCATGCTGGGAGTTGTAGTTTTGCAACATCTGGAGGTCCACAGTTTGGAGACCACTGTGCAGTGGTCTCTAAACTATAGCTCTCCAAATGTTGCAAAACTGCAACTCCCAGCAAGCCTAAACAGCAAACAGCTGTCTCTGCATGCTGGGAGTTGTAGTTGCGATCCCTCCAGCTGTTGCATAACTACATCTCCCAGCATGCCTTTCAGCGATCAATACATGCTGGGAGTTGAAGTTTTGCAACAGCTGGAGGTACACTGGTTGGAAAATACTGAGTCAGGTAACAGAACCTAACTGAAGGTTTTCCAACCAGTGTGCCTCCAGCTGTTGCAAAAGTACAACTCCCAGCATGCACGGTCTGTCAGTACATGCTGGGAGTTGTAGTTTTGAAACAGCTGGAGGTTTGCCCCCCCATGTGAACGTACAGGGTACATTCACACTGGCGGGTTTACAGTAAGTTTTCTGCTTCAAGTATGAGCTGTGGCAAATTTTTCACCGCAGCGCAAACTCCTAGCGGTAAATTCACTGTAAACCCGCCAGTGTGAACGTACCCTAAAAACACTACACTACACTACACTTACACATAATAAAGAGTAAAACACTACATATACACCCCCTTACACGGTCGCCCTAACAAAAAAATAAAAAACGTATTGTACGGCAGTGTTTCCAAAACAGAGCCTCCAGCTGTTGCAAAACAACAACTCCCAGCATTTCCGGACATCCACTAACTGTCCAGGCATGCTGGGAGTTTAGCAACAGCTGGAGACACCCTGTTTGGGAATCACTGGCGTAGAATACCCCTCTGTCCACCCCTGTGCAATCCCTAATTTAGTCCTCAAATGCGCATGGCGCTCTCTCACTTCAGAGCCCTGTCGTATTTCAAGGAAACAGTTTAGTGCCACATATGGGGTATCTCCGTACTCGGGAGAAATTGCACTACTAATTTTGGGGGCTTTTTTTCCTTTTACCCCTTATGAAAAAGAAAAGTTGGGGTCTACACCAGCCTGTTAGTGTAAAAAAAAAAATTTTTTTTACACTAACATGCTGGTGTTGTCCTTTACTTTTTATTTTCACGGGAGGTAAAAGGAAAAAAAGACCCCCAAAATTTGTAACGCAATTTCTCCTGAGTACGGAGATACCCCATATGTGGGCGTAAAATGCTCTGCGGACGCACAACAAGGCTCAGGAGTGAGAGCGCACCATGTACATTTGAGGCCTAAATTGGTGATTTGCACAGGGGTGGCTGATTTTACAGCGGTTCTGACATAAACCCCAAAAAATAAATACCCACATGTGACCCCATTTTGGAAACGACACCCCTCACGGAACGTAACAAGGGGTATAGTGAGCCTGAACACCCCACAGGTGTTTGACAAATTTTCATTAAAGTTGGATGGGAAAATGAAAAAAAAAATTTTTTTCACTAAAATGCTGGTGTCACCCTAAATTTTTCATTTTCACAAGGGAAAATAAAAAAAAGCCCCCCAAAATTTGTAACCCAATTTCTTCTGAGTAAGAGCATACCCCATATGTGGATGTAAAGTGCTCGGCGGGAGAACTACAATGCTCAGAAGAGAAGGAGCGCCATTGGGATTTTGAAGAGAAAATTTGTCCGGAATTGAAGGCCACTTGTGTTTACAAAGCCCCCATAGTGCCAGAACAATGGACCCCCCCCCCCATATGTGACCCCATTTTGGAAACTACACCCCTCATGTTATGTAATAAGGGGTACAGTGAGCATTTACGCCCCACAGGTGTCTGACAGATTTTTGGAACAGTGATCCGTGAAAATGAAAAATTTAATTTTCCATTTGCACAGCCCACTGTTCCAAAGATCTGTCAAATGCCAGTAAATGCTCACTTATTAAATTCTGTGAGGGGTGTAGTTTCAAAAATGGGGTCACATGTGGGGGGGGTCCATTGTTCTGGCACCACGGGGGGCTTTGTAAATGCACATGGCCCCTGACTACCATTCCAAACGAATTCTCTTTCCAAAAGCTCAATGGTGCTCCTCCTCTTCTGAGCATTGTAGTTCGCCTGTAATGCACTTCAGGTCCACTTCAGGTCCATATTTTTTTTTACATATGCAAAAGTCGTGAAACCCGTGTGGGGTATTAATGCTCACTTTATTCCTTGTTACGTTCCTCAAGGGGTCTAGTTTCCAAAATGGTACGCAATGTGGGTATTTTTTGCTGTTGTGGCACCATAGGGGCTTCCTAAATGCGACATGCCCCCCGAGCAAAATTTGCTCTCAAAAAGTCAAATATCACTCCTTCTCTTCGGAGCATTGTAGTTCGCCCGTAATGCACTTCAGGCCAACTTATGGGGTGCCTCCATACTTAGAAGAGATGGGGTTACAAATTTTGGGGGGTATTTTCTGCTATTAACCCTTGCAAAAATGTGAAATTTGGGGGAAAACACACATTTTAGTGAAAAAAAATTTTTTTTTTTACATATGCAAAAGTCGTGAAACACCTGTGGGGTATTAAGGCTCACTTTATTCCTTGTTACGTTCCCCAAGGGGTCTAGTTTCCAAAATGGTATGCCATGTGGGTTATTTTGCTGTTCTGGCACCATAGGGGCTTCCTAAATGCAACATGCCCCCCAAAAACCATTTCTGAAAAACGTACTCTCCAAAATCCCCTTGTCGCTCCTTCGCTTCTGAGCCCTCTACTGCGCCCGCCGAACACTTTACATAGAAATTGGGCTACAAATACAAGTATACATTTTCTCCTTTTACCCCTTGTAAAAATTAAAAAATTGGGTTTACCAGAACATGCGAGTGTAAAAAATAAAGATTGCGAATTTTCTCCTTCACTTTGCTGCTATTCCTGTGAAACACCTAAAGGGTTAAAACACTTACTGATTGTCATTTTGAATACTTTGGGGGGTGTAGTTTTTATAATGGGGTCATTTGTGGGGTATTTCTAATGGGAAGACCCTTCAAATCCACTTCAAACCTGAACTGGTCTCTGAAAAAAAGCGAGGTTCCAAATTTTGTGAAAAATTGGAAAAGTGCTGCTGAACTTTGAAGCCCTCTGGTGTCTTCCAAAAGTAAAAACTCGTCAATTTTATGATGAAAACATAAAGTAGACATATTGGAAATGTGAATTAAAAAAAATATATATTTTGAATATCCATTTTCCTTACAAGCAGAAAGCTTCAAAGTTAGAAAAATGCAAAATTTTCAAATTTTTCATCAAATTTGGGGATTTTTCACCAAGAAAGAATGCAAGTTACCACAAAATTTTACCACTAAGTTAAAGTAGAATATGTCATGAAAAAACAATCTCGGAATCAGATTGATAACTAAAAGCATTCCAGAGTTATTAATGTTTAAAGTGACAGTGGTCAGATGTGCAAAAAACGCTCTGGTCCTAAGGTGTAAAATGGCCTGGTCCTTAAGGGGTTAAGCTCTCTGTCCTGTTGGTCTTTTCTGCTGTATGTTCCTCCATTCTGGCAATCCTGTGACTCAGTTATGGGAGATAATAGAATTATAATATAGATGCAGAATACAGGTGTAATATGGGCAGGAAATATACCTATGTATAGGAATGTAAGGATCACGGTAGAAAGGGGGTGTGACTGTGACCTGGCCCGCAAGTCCCTGATTCCCGAATGAGCGTGGCTTTTGATTATGTATGCGTCACACTGTCTGCTCTATCCTTAATGTAACCTCCCCTGTTTATAAACATGGGGGAACATTGTATTAATGGGGCTCAGATAACTCCTTTTGTTATTTTTGGTCCATGTGATAATTAATTATCTTTTCTGCTCATATAAATCATTTAACATGACTTCTCCTACTGTCTGATGACTGTTACAATATTTCTTCCACATTTTAATATTCAAGGAGAAGATATGAACAATATTAATGTTCTAAAGACAGATGTGAGCAGTGACGAGCAGTATAAGGAGGACCTTCCTACAAGGAAGGATCTTAAATATATTAATGCTTCAGACATGAAGGAAGAAGAAGAGGAGGAGACATATGTGAGCGGTGATGAGCAGGATATGGAGGACGTTCCTATAGGGAAAGATCCAATCTATATTAATGCTGCAGACCTAAAGGAAGAAGAAGAGGAAACGGACATGAGCGGTGATGAGCAGTATAAGGATGACATTCCTACAGGGAAAGATCTGATGTATATTAATGATACACACATAAAGGAAGAAGAGGAGACAGATGTGAGCGGTGATGAGCAGTATAAGGAGGACATTCCTACAGGGAAAGATCTGAACTATATTAATGCTACAGACATAAAGGAAGAAGAAGAAGAGACAGATGTGAGCAGTGATGAGCAGTATAAGGAGGACATTCCTACAGGGAAAGATCCAATCTATATTAATGCTACAGACATAAAGGAAGAAGAAGAGACATATGTGAGCGGTGATGAGCAGTATAAGGACATTCCTACAGGGAAAGATCTGATATATATTAATGCTAAAGACATAAAGGAAGAAGAAAAGACAGATGTGAGCGGTGATGAGCAGTATAAGGAGGACATTCCTACAGGTAACCATCCAGGTGAGTAAAGTAGGAGGAGTAAAAATGGGGGGTATGTTGAGAGCGCTACTGTCAGATGGCGATGGTTGAAGTCAAGAAACGGTATGAGCCAGCACTTATGCAGGACTAACTTTTATTGAAAAAAGAAGTCAAGACAGTAAAAACAGGACAACGCGTTTGGGCGCTCGCTGGCGCCATCCTCAGGTCCACAATCATAAATTTGTGTAGTCCTAGCCGGAGTTCCTGCGGGCGGGAACTCCGGCTAGGACTACACAAATTTATGTCCCTGATCCCCAACAAGCGTGGCTATCGATTGTGTATGTGTTACATTGGCGGCAGAAGTTTTTGAAAATGTAAAAACTGTGTGTTGTATAGCCAATCAGATCGCTTCTTTCCTTTTTCACAGGACTCTTTAAAATGAAAGAAGAAATTTGATTGGTTGTGATGGGCCTCTACTCAGGTTTTGATAAATCTCCCCCAATATCTCTTAAAAGTAAAAAATGTTATTTCCTGGGTTGTTAAGGTTATTGCTTAAAAATAAAATCTGTTTCATCCTTGGCAGATGACTGTACCAGGAGATCAGAGGAGAATCTTATATCTTCAGATTATAAAGCAGATGATGATATCACACAAGATACATATGAAGAACATTCCATTATCCCAGATACACCCTCAGCCCTTCACAGCCAAGATCTCTCATCTCATCCTGTTATACAAGTCCAACCTAAAGATTCATCTCAGTCTGTTAAGAAAAATAAGGAAAAGCAGTTTTCATGTTCAGAATGTGGGAAATGTTTTACTCGGAATTCATATCTTGTTAAACATCAAGTAACTCACACAGGAGAGAAGCCATTTTCATGTTCAGAATGTGGAAAATGTTTTACTCGGAAATCAAGTATTGTTAAGCATCAAAGAATTCACACAGGAGAGAAGCCATTTTCATGTTCAAAATGTGGAAAATGTTTCAGTCAGAATTCAATTCTTGTTGAACATCGAAGAATTCACACAGGTGAGAAGCCATTTTCATGTTCAGAATGTGGAAAATGTTTTACCCATAGATCACACCTTGTTTTACATGGAAAAGGTCACACGGGAGACAAGCCATTTTCATGTTCAGAATGTGGAAAAAATTTTACTCATAGATCACTACTTATCGCACATGTAAGAGCTCACACAGGAGAGAAGCCATTCTCATGTTCAGAATGTGGAAAATACTTTTCCCAGAAATCAACACTTATCAGACATCTAAGAATTCACACAGGAGAGAAGCCATTTTCATGTTCAGAATGTGAAAAATATTTTATTCAGAAATCGCAACTTGTTAAACATCAAAGAACCCACACAGGAGAGAAGCCATTTTCATGTTCAGAATGTGGGAAATGTTATTCTGGGAAAGCAACACTTATCAGACATACAAGAATTCACACAGTAGAGAAGACAATTGGCAATAAATTATGCAGATAGTACATCTATATATTAACCACGTGCATAGAATATCTGATATTTATACATATATCATATACTGCATCTCCAAACTTGTTCCCAATTGTTAATAAAAGTTTTCTTTTAGAACGTAGTCACCGATCCAGCGATGTCATCACTATAGTTTACATGGTAGGAAAAGAGTGTGATATATGGTTGTGATATTCACTGCTCCTCATGGAGAAGACCCAACAGGCATAATCCATGGGGAGCTGCTACTGGAGACCCAAACACCTCAGAGAGAAGGGACTTATTCCAGTGATGAAGAATTCCAGGACATGACCAGATAAGAGACACAAAATCACTTCTATCTTCTGGCTTCTAGGACATTATTCTGATGGAAGAACTTTACACATTATACAAAGTCCTATAGGTGTTGGGGAACATTTATAGACAATTGTTGGCCCCGGCTGTCATGGCGTACCATAGGCCCCCTGCCTCCATATTACACAGGTCTGATGGGGGAACAGGGTAAGTAAGGGTTAATGTTTGTGGTTCTAATAATAACTGTACAAGGATATATAAGAAGTAAGGAATATATGAGATAAGATCTTCCAGCGCACACAGCTGCTGATATGGGGATTGGGTGGATGAGGCTCCTCGGGGGAGGGGTCACTTGTTATGTGTATAGGGGAGCATAGTCCTAAGGTAATAGAAGGTGGGTATAGACAGAGGGGGCGGAGCCATCTCACATATTAATAGAAATGATGAGTAGTGTAGAATACTGACAGCGTGTTAAGCAGGAACTCTGCTCCTGGGACTCTCTAGGTGTCTGTGCACAGGATTGTGGGAGAGAAGTGACGGCTCAGTTACCTTTTTATGGTTTCTATGGTGACTTCTTTGTGTCTTTATATCTTGGACAGTTCTTTGTACTAATAAGAGTTTTATGTCTTTTATTGAGCACACGGAGTAAAGAAATCCAGGTAACTCAAAGAGTTCACCATTTTTTTTTTTTAAACTCTATTTTATATAGTCACTTCAGCATTTAAACATTTTAATCATGTTGCTGGGGGGGGTGACTTCTGGAACTTAAAGGGGTACTCCGGCGCTAAGACATCTTATCTCCTATCCAAAGGATAGGGGATAAGATGCCTGACCGCGGGGGTCCCGCCGCTCGGGACCCCTGTGATCTTCCACATCGCACCCCATTGGCATCAAACGGAGCATAGTGACGTCACGACTCCGCCCCCGTGTGACGTCACGGCTCTGCCCCCTCAATGCAAGCCTATGGGAGGGGGCATGACAGCTTCCCCTAAAAACAGTGATATATGGTAATAAAAACACTTTCAATAAAATTTACTATCGATAAATTTCGATCTCCCGCAAATAAGAGATATCCTGTCCATTCATATACTGCTATGCAGTACTGGTTTGTACATTTAAATATTTGAGGAAGACACAGGTGCACATATTAATATATAGGAGTGCACAGGGGACATTTTTTATACATAAGGGGGCATATTGAAATATGAGCGGGCAGGACTGGTGAAGGTGGCCGGAAAGCTACTCTCCACCCGTCTGAGTGCCAAGACAGGGAACACAAGGCCTACACCTTAGCCTGAGAGAAACGTCCTGGAGACCACCTAGCTATGCTGCAAGACTCTGAGACGTCCGGGAATCGGACGGGCAGAGGAGTCATGCCCACCCACCGGCCCGGACATGAGACGTGCACAGGAAGGCCACAACATAGTAATGACACTAGGTAAAACCTAGACCTTTCAGTCACAGGGAACATCTCTGACAGGAGGAAGCAAGGAGACCTTACACATAGAATATACTGGGAATAACTGAGTCTCCCGATACCAGAAAAACAGAGAACACCCTCACTGCCTAATGTAAGAAAAAAAACAGAGCAACCCTCACTGCCTAATGTAAGAAAAAAAACAGAGCAACCCTCACTGCCTAATGTAAGAAAAAAAACAGAGCAACCCTCACTGCCTAATGTAAGAAAAAAAACAGAGCAACCCTCACTGCCTAATGTAAGAAAAAAAAACAGAGCAACCCTCACTGCCTAATGTAAGAAAAAAAACAGAGCAACCCTCACTGCCTAATGCTGGAAAACACAGAGAGACCCTCCTCACTGATCAGGTCTTCTCCTGTGGCCACGTCTTCTCCTGCATTGTGTGCAGGAGGAGGCCCCCGTCTTCTCAATTTGAATATATATTGGTGCTGATCACCTTAGCGCTCAGTAGGTACAAGCACTCAGTAGATACATCTCTACTGTGTACACATACAGCTCAGCTACATGTACATTACACATATACAGCTCTACTGTGTACACATACAGCTCAGCTACATGTACATTACACATATACAGCTCTACTGTGTACACATACAGCTCAGCTACATGTACATTACACCTATACAGCTCTACTGTGTACACATACAGCTCAGCTACATGTACATTACACATATACAGCTCTACTGTGTACACATACAGCTCAGCTACATGTACATTACACATATACAGCTCTACTGTGTACACATACAGCTCAGCTACATGTACATTACACCTATACAGCTCTACTGTGTACACATACAGCTCAGCTACATGTACATTACACATATACAGCTCTACTGTGTACACATACAGCTCAGCTACATGTACATTACACATATACAGCTCTACTGTGTACACATACAGCTCAGCTTCATGTACATTACACATATACAGCTCTACTGTGTACACATACAGCTCAGCTACATGTACATTACACATATACAGCTCTACTGTGTACACATACAGCTCAGCTACATGTACATTACACATATACAGCTCTACTGTGTACACATACACCTCAGCTACATGCACATTATACATATACAGCTCTACTGTGTACACATACAGCTCAGCTACATGTACATTACACATATACAGCTCTACTGTACACATACAGCTCAGCTACATGAACATTACACATATACAGCTTTACTGTACACATACAGCTCAGCTACATGAACATTACACATATACAGCTCTACTATGTACACATACAGCTCAGCTACATTACACATATACACCTCTACTGTGTACACATACAGCTCAGCTACATGCACATTACACATATACAGCTCTACTGTGTACACATACAGCTCAGCTACATGTACATTACACATATACAGCTCTACTGTGTACACATACAGCTCAGCTACATGTACATTACACATATACAGCTCTACTGTGTACACATACAGCTCAGCTACATGTACATTACACATATACAGCTCTACTGTGTACACATACAGCTCAGCTACATGTACATTACACCTATACAGCTCTACTGTGTACACATACAGCTCAGCTACATGTACATTACACATATACAGCTCTACTGTGTACACATACAGCTCAGCTACATGTACATTACACATATACAGCTCTACTGTGTACACATACAGCTCAGCTTCATGTACATTACACATATACAGCTCTACTGTGTACACATACAGCTCAGCTACATGTACATTACACATATACAGCTCTACTGTGTACACATACAGCTCAGCTACATGTACATTACACATATACAGCTCTACTGTGTACACATACACCTCAGCTACATGCACATTATACATATACAGCTCTACTGTGTACACATACAGCTCAGCTACATGTACATTACACATATACAGCTCTACTGTACACATACAGCTCAGCTACATGAACATTACACATATACAGCTTTACTGTACACATACAGCTCAGCTACATGAACATTACACATATACAGCTCTACTATGTACACATACAGCTCAGCTACATTACACATATACACCTCTACTGTGTACACATACAGCTCAGCTACATGCACATTACACATATACAGCTCTACTGTGTACACATACAGCTCAGCTACATGTACATTACACATATACAGCTCTACTGTGTACACATACAGCTCAGCTACATGTACATTACACATATACAGCTCTACTGTGTACACATACAGCACAGCTTCATGTATATTACACATATACAGCTCTACTGTGTACACATACAGCTCAGCTATATGTACATTACACATATACAGCTCTACTATGTACACATACAGCTCAGCTACATGTACATTACACATATACAGCTCTACTGTGTACACATACAGCTCAGCTACATGCACATTACACATATACAGCTCTGCTGTGTACACATATACAGCTCAGCTACATGCACATTACACATATACAGCTTGACTGTGTACACATACAGCTCAGCTACATGCACATTACACATATACAGCTCTACTGTGTACACATACAGCTCAGCTACATGCACATTACACATATACAGCTCTGTGTACACATACAGCTCAGCTACATGCACATTACACATATACAGCTCTACTGTGTACACATACAGCTCAGCTACATGCACATTACACATATACAGCTCTACTGTGTACACATACAGCTCAGCTACATGCACATTACACATATACAGCTCTACTGTGTACACATACAGCTCAGCTACATGTACATTACATATACAGCTCTACTGTGTACACATACAGCTCAGCTACATGCACATTACACATATACAGCTCTACTGTGTACACATACAGCTCAGCTACATGTACATTACACATATACAGCTCTACTGTACACATACAGCTCAGCTACATGTACATTACATATATACAGCTCTACTGTGTACACATACAGCTCAGCTACATGCACATATACAGCTCTACTGTGTACACATACAGCTCAGCTACATGCACATTACACATATACAGCTCTACTGTGTACACATACAGCTCAGCTACATGTACATTACACATATACAGCTCTACTGTGTACACATACAGCTCAGCTACATGTACATTACACATATACAGCTCTACTGTGTACACATACAGCTCAGCTACATGCACATTACACATATACAGCTCTACTGTGTACACATACAGCTCAGCTACATGCACATTACACATATACAGCTCTACTGTGTACACATACAGCTCAGCTACATGCACATTACACATATACAGCTCTACTGTGTACACATACAGCTCAGTTACATGCACATTACACATATACAGCTCTACTGTGTACACATACAGCTCAGCTACATGTACATTACATATACAGCTCTACTGTGTACACATACAGCTCAGCTACATGCACATTACACATATACAGCTCTACTGTGTACACATACAGCTCAGCTACATGCACATTACACATATACAGCTCTACTGTGTACACATACAGCTCAGCTACATGTACATTACATATATACAGCTCTACTGTGTACACATACAGCTCAGCTACATGTACATTACACATATACAGCTCTACTGTGTACACATACATGTCAGCTACATGCACATTACACATATACAGCTCTACTGTGTACACATACAGCTCAGCTACATGTACATTACACATATACAGCTCTACTGTGTACACATACAGCTCAGCTACATGCACATTACACTTATACAGCTCTACTGTGTACACATACAGCTCAGCTACATGTACATTACACATATACAGCTCTATTGTGTACACATATACAGCTCTACTGTGTACACATACAGCTCAGCTACATGCACATTACACATATACAGCTCTACTGTGTACACATACAGCTCAGCTACATGTACATTACATATATACAACACGACTGTGTACACATACAGCTCAGCTACATGTACATTACACATATACAGGTCTACTGTGTACACATACAGCTCAGCTACATGTACATTACACATATACAGCTCTACTGTGTACACATACAGCTCAGCTACATGTACATTACACATATACAGCACTACTGTGTACACATACAGCTTAGCTACATGTACATTACACATATACAGCTCTACTGTGTACTTATACAGCTCAGCTACATGCACATTAAACATATACAGCTCTACTGTGTACACATACAGCTCAGCTACATGTACATTACACATATACAGCTCTACTGTGTACACATACAGCTCAGCTACATGTACATTACACATATACAGCTCTACTGTGTACACATACAGCTCAGCTACATGCACATTACACATATACAGCTCTACTGTGTACACATACAGCTCAGCTACATGCACATTACACATATACAGCTCTACTGTGTACACATACAGCTCAGCTACATGTACATTACATATATACAGCACGACTGTGTACACATACAGCTCAGCTACATGTACATTACACATATACAGGTCTACTGTGTACACATACAGCTCAGCTACATGTACATTACACATATACAGCTCTACTGTGTACACATACAGCTCAGCTACATGTACATTACACATATACAGCACTACTGTGTACACATACAGCTTAGCTACATGTACATTACACATATACAGCTCTACTGTGTACTTATACAGCTCAGCTACATGCACATTAAACATATACAGCTCTACTGTGTACACATACAGCTCAGCTACATGTACATTACACATATACAGCTCTACTGTGTACACATACAGCTCAGCTACATGTACATTACACATATACAGCTCTACTGTGTACACATACAGCTCAGCTACATGCACATTACACATATACAGCTCTACTGTGTACACATACAGCTCAGCTACATGTACATTACACATATACAGCACTACTGTGTACACATACAGCTCAGCTACATGCACATTACACATATACAGCTCTACTATGTACACATACAGCTCAGCTACATGTACATTACACATATACAGCTCTACTGTGTACACATACAGCTCAGCTACATGTACATTACACATATACATCTCTACTGTGTACACATACAGCTCAGCTACATGTACATTACACATATACAGCTCTACTGTGTACACATACAGCTCAGCTACATGCACATTACACATATACAGCTCTACTGTGTACACATACAGCTCAGCTACATGTACATTACACATATACAGCTCTGCTGTGTACACATACAGCTCAGCTACATGTACATTACACATATACAGTTCTACTGTGTACACATACAGCTCAGCTACATGTACATTACACATATACAGCTCTACTGTGTACACATACAGCTCAGCTACATGTACATTACACATATACAGCACTACTGTGTACACATACAGCTCAGCTACATGCACATTACACACAGCTCTGCTGCAGACATATATAACACACACATACACAGCTCTGCACCACGCACATCACACACACACAGCTCTGCTGCATACACATAACTTCAGCTCATCCAGCAGCGATCACAACCAGCACAGCAGAGTCCTGCATACACTGAGCAGATGAGCCTAGAGCAGCAGCCCCTGATCATGTGACTCCTCCTCCTCCATGTGACTGATCACATGACGGTGACATCATCGCAGGTCCTGTAAGTATATGGTTCCTCTACAGGTATATGTTTATTTATACAGTGACCCCCCCGACATACGATATTTTCAACATGCGATGGCCTCATCAACATACGATGCTTTTGTATGTCGGGGCCATCGCATAAACGGCTATCTGGCAGTGCAGACTGCTTCAACTGCCACCGGATAGCCGTTTAAGGTGCCCGTGTGCTCCGGTGATGGTCTCTTACCTGCCCCCGGTGCTCCGGACCATTCTCTTCAGGATCCCCTGCATCGCCGTTGCTCGTCGTCATCACGTCTCTGCGCACGGCTTCCCGTCATCCAATTGGAGCGGCGTTCGTAGCGACATGATGACGGCGATAAGGAACGACGATCCCGGGCAGCGGAGACAGTCTGGAGCGACGGGGACGCGGCAACAGCGATGGAGGGCGACATCCAGGGCAGCAGTGTCAGGTCCGGAGAGGCGGGGACAGGTGAGTATACCTTCCTATATTTAACATTGCACGGATCCCTCAACATACGATGGTTTCAAGAAATGATGGCTCATTTGGAACGAATTACCATCGTATGTTGAGGGACCACTGTATATGTAGGTGTGTGTATATACAAAGATATATATATATATATATATATATATATATATATATAGTTGTCATGACAACCCGCATAGTGAACCTTACCCTGTATATGGATTTGGTTTGAGTTGTGTCCTTGGCGCCGTAGGGTAAATTAAAGGGGTAAATATCCGATAGGATAGATAAAAGGATTAAAAACCATTTTAACAGGATAGTTGAAGGGAACCAATCATTAGTTTTACAATATTTTATACCATAGGTAGGTTAGCACCGTGTTATACATGGTAAAATCTTTATCCTTATTATCCTCGGGGGACATTTTAGCCCTCAGGGTTGGTGAGGACATGAAGTTATAAGGTCTCCCCCGCTGCTCTGTAAGTAGTTCCCTGGGCGCGGAGCTATACTCGCCTTGACCTTAGTTACGCCTCTGGTGTGATTCCTACCTAGTGGACTCCATGTCTTAGTGAAGTAGAGTCACCAGTCATGTGATCGCTAAACTCTATATCTAGCACAGTAATCGGGTCATTATGACGTGAGAGCTGTATATATTCCGCCCAAACATGCACTTTCGCTAATGGAGCAGAGCGATCATGTGACCAGCGAGTCTGTGTCACTAGGACATGGAGTCGCTGAAGATGAATATGTTAATTGAGGGGTAATTAAAAGTAAGGAGACAGACGGAGGCAGGGGGCGGCCAGCCGGCAATTGACTGAATATAGGCTAAGAACTTCTGGAGCCCATATCGCCGGAACCACTGGACTGGTTTTAGTAATTGAACCCTCTGTGGACTCCTGGTCACCTACACTATAACCTGGTGTATTGGGTTTAGTGTGGGTGATGACAGTTTTCCTCTAATTCCTGAAAGATGTTGACATGACATGTACCTTACACATACATTTGTGATGGTGATCGGTACATGGCCTACATGTGGTATGGCAGATATGTATGCTATAGCACCGTATGCGTGGTATATCAGCTAGAGTAACATATCCATGGTATTATGCTATCATTACGTATGTATGATACAGATGCTATTATAATGTATGCATAGAACAGATGCTATAGTAAAGTATGCAAAGAACAGATGCTATAGTAAAGTATGCAAAGAACAGATGCAACAGTAAAGTATGCATAGAACAGACGCTACAGTAAAGTATGCATAGAACAGATGCTATAGTAAAGTATGCGTAGAACAGATGCAACAGTAAAGTATGCGTAGAACAGATGCTACAGTAAAGTATGCGTAGAATAGATGCTACAGTAAAGTATGCATACAACAGATGCTATAGTAAAGTATGCATAGAACAGATGCTATAGTAAAGTATGCAAAGAACAGATGCTATAGTAAAGTATTCAAAGAACAGATGCTATAATAAAGTATGCAAGGAACAGATGCTATAGTAAAGTATGCAAAGAACAGATGCTATAGTAAAGTATGCATAGAATACATGCTATGATAACATATGCAAGGACTAACACTATAATAACGTATGCATGGTCTAATGCTATAGTAATATATGTTCATGGTATGCTTATGGTGACTGATGCCTGATATATATGCTTTTGGCAAACTACAACTCCCAGCATGTCCCAACAGACAAAGGCTGCAGGCATACAAGACTGCCGCTTCCAACCACATCTTCAGTGTACACTGAGAGGAGCCTCCATATTCTGGATCAGCCTTATCCACATTATTGGTGAATTTAAACCTGCAAAGACCATAGAGGAGCTGCAAAGTGATGCTGAGCATTGGAAAACAAGGCCCAAGGGAGCTAAACACCAGACGCCACTGCTCCGGTCAGAGCCTGTTACAGCTGAACCCCTGTACCTGCGTTCCGACTTCCGTGGCTGCTGCAGGCAGAGCCAACAGACACCTATGACCAGTAATGATTATAACACTGCTCGACAGTCATGTATACGGACCTGACCCTGGCTGAGGCACTCCTCAGTGACCTACCTGCATCCCCCCAGTATTGGCCCCACCGAAACCACTCGGGATGTGCGGACTGCCGTTCATCGGTTGCCCAGAACCAGAGCCGTAGTAGCCAGAGTCATCTGCTGCTGTCCTGAAGGTTACAACTCCCGCCAAATAGGTTAAAGGATGGGGAATATAGACTAAAGGAGAGTAAATATAGGATAGAGGATGGGAAATATAGGCTATAGGAGGGTAAGTATAGGATAGGGAATATAGGCTATAGGAGGGTAAATATAGGATATAGGATGGGGAATATAGGCTATAGGAGGGTAAATATAGGATGGGGAATATAAGCTATAGGAGGGTAAATATAGGATGGGGAATATAAGCTATAGGAGGTAAGTATAGGATAGGGAATATAGGCTATAGGAGGGTAAGTATAGGATAGGGAATATAGGCTATAGGAGGGTAAATATAGGAGCGGGAATATAGGCTAAAGGAGGGTCATTATAGGCTATAGGAAGGGGAATATAGGCTATAGGAGGTTAAATATAGGATATAGGAAGGGGAATATAGGCTATAGGAGGTTAAATATAGGATATAGGAAGGGGAATATAGGCTATAGGAGGGTAAATATAGGATGGGGAATATAAGCTATAGGAGGGTAAATATAGGATGGGGAATATAAGCTATAGGAGGTAAGTATAGGATAGGGAATATAGGCTATAGGAGGGTAAGTATAGGATAGGGAATATAGGCTATAGGAGGGTAAATATAGGAGCGGGAATATAGGCTAAAGGAGGGTCATTATAGGCTATAGGAAGGGGAATATAGGCTATAGGAGGTTAAATATAGGATATAGGAAGGGGAATATAGGCTATAGGAGGTTAAATATAGGATATAGGAAGGGGAATATAGGCTATAGGAGGGTAAATATTAGGGGTGTGAATTGGCAAGAACCTGGCGATACGATACGTATCGCGATACACGTATGACGATACGATATATCGCGATATATCCAGATTCTGTCTCAAAAACGATATATTGCGATTTTTACTCACTCAGTGATACCAAATATGTTTTATTTTTATTATGTTTACATGTTTTTATATAGGAATAGGGGGTGATTTGAACTTTTAATATGGAAGGGGTTAATGTGTGTCTTTTAAAGGAAAACTGTCAGATATTTTCTCCCGCACTATCCACAGTACTGGTGGATGGTGCGGGAGACACTGATTAAAACGAGCCCTACCTTACCTGGATCCGCCCGGCCGTTCACCCGCAATTGTACTTTTATTCTATGTCTATATGTTGCTGTAACTGGCACGGTCGGGGCTCCTGCAGCTTAACTGGCACTGATGTCAGCGCCGCTTATGAATATTCATCCCCCTCTCTTTGCTGCTCCTAACTGGAGGGAGGGGGGGGGGGATGAATATTCATAAGCGGCGCTGACAGTTATCCTTTAAACTTTTATTAAAACATTTTTTTTTATACACTTTATTAGACTTTTAGGAGGAATCATTAGAGTCCTCAGACAGATGAATGGAGTTCTTTTGAATTCCATTACTCTTTGATCCATTGATAGAGCCTTGTCCAGCCAGGATCTATCAATGACAGAGCCACGGGACAGCAGGAAGCAGAGGTAAGCCCTCCGGCTACCTCCACAGTGGATCACCCACCCGCAATCACGCAGCCGGGGGGTGATTCACCCCACTAGCCCACCAGGGAGTATTCACAGGTCCCTTTAGACGCAGCTGTCAACTTTGACAGTGGTGATCTAAAGGGTTACTAGCCAGCCGAGGCCGCAGAGTATGGAGCGGGCACGAGTCCCATTCCATACACTCAGAGCGCCGCTGCGCTTGTCAGGTCCGGCCCTGCTTGCACAACCCGGAAAAATTCACTTGCCCGGCGCCTGGAACTGCATGTCCCGGGCGTCGGGACATACGAATTCCACATCCCTAAAAAGATTGATTCAAAAATATTTTGAATCGATACAGTATCGCCAAAGGAAAAATCTCGATAATCGAGTAAATCGATTTTTTCTTACACCCCAAGTAAATATAGAATAGGGAATATAGGCTATAGGAGGGTAAGTATAAGATATAGGAAGGGGAATATAGGCTATAGGAGGGTAAATATAGGATGGGGAATACAGGCTATAGGAGGGTAAGTATAGGATATAGGAAGGGGAATATAGGCTATAGGAGGGTAAGTATGGGATATATGATGGTGAATATAGGCTGTAGAAGGGTAAATATAGGCTATAGGAGGGGGTAACATAGGCTATATGAGGGGGAACGGCTCTATGAAATTCATAAAGCCATTTCCCCTCATATAATCACTCTTTTCTCCTGTAACCATTCCCCTCATAGACTTATGGTCAGATGAGGAGGCTTCATAGATGATATCTCGGCCTCTCATCACTTCTTATGGGTTTTTCTCATTGATCACAAGATCCAGAACTTTCTGTGCATTTGTCTCTTTCTCTGTCGCCGTCTGTTGTTGTTTCTATTAGCAGCCGCCATTCTCATCGTCTCCTCTTCTTCCCTTCAGGTTTCTCCAATCCAAGATCCTCTGCTGATATCTTCTATATAAGAGAATTCTTCTGGATGACCCATCAACCATGGACAGAGACAGGAACAAGATGGCCGACAGGATCATAAACCTCACCCTACAGATACTCTTCCGGCTTACTGGAGAGGTGAACGATTCTGGGAGTGATGTCACATGACCTCATTCTTATCTATGTAATAACAGATGGATATGACTGGAGAGGTGAGGGATTCTGGGAGTGATGTCACATGACCTCATTCTTATCTATGTAATAACAGATGGATATGACTGGAGAGGTGAGGGATCCTGGGAGTGATGTCACATGACCTCATTCTTATCTATGTAATAACAGATGGATATGACTGGAGAGGTGAGGGATTCTGGGAATGTATGTAGTGATATTAATGTGTCTCTCCATACACAGGATTACACAGTAGTGAAGAAGTCCTCTAGTGGGCGCTGTCGGGCCCCTGTGTGTGAAGGATGGAAAAGAACCCTGAGCCCAATCCCGGGGCCCCCACCTCACTCCCTGATACATGAGGAAATGGATGAACAGAAGATCCTAGAACTCATCAACAAGATGATGGAGCTGCTGACTGGAGAGGTGACCCTGCTGGGAATGCTGGGACATTATACAGTAATGGAGAGGTGACCCTGCTGGGACATTATACAGTAATGGAGGGTTCTGGTGATGACTGGAGAGGTGACCCTGCTGGGAATGCTGGGACATTATACAGTAATGGAGGGGTCTGGTGATGACTGGAGAGGTGACACTGCTGGGACATTATACAGTAATGGAGGGGTCTGGTGATTACTGGAGAGGTGACCCTGCTGGGACATTATACAGTAATGGAGGGGTCTGGTGATGACTGGAGAGGTGACACTGCTGGGACATTATACAGTAATGGAGGGGTCTGGTGATTACTGGAGAGGTGACCCTGCTGGGACATTATACAGTAATGGAGGGGTCTGGTGATGACTGGAGAGGTGACACTGCTGGGAATGCTGGGACATTATACAGTAATGGAGGGGTTTGGTGATGACTGGAGAGGTGACACTGCTGGGACATTATACAGTAATGGAGGGGTCTGGTGATGACTGGAGAGGTGACACTGCTGGGACATTATACAGTAATGGAGGGGTCTGGTGATGACTGGAGAGGTGACACTGCTGGGAATGCTGGGACATTATACAGTAATGGAGGGGTCTGGTGATGACTGGAGAGGTGACCCTGCTGGGACATTATACAGTAATGGAGGGGTCTGGTGATGACTGGAGAGGTGACACTGCTGGGACATTATACAGTAATGGAGGGGTCTGGTGATGACTGGAGAGGTGACACTGCTGGGACATTATACAGTAATGGAGGGGTCTGGTGATGACTGGAGAGGTGACACTGCTGGGACATTATACAGTAATGGAGGGGTCTGGTGATGACTGGAGAGGTGACACTGCTGGGACATTATACAGTAATGGAGGGGTCTGGTGATGACTGGAGAGGTGACCCTGCTGGGACATTATACAGTAATGGAAGGGTCTGGTGATGACTGGAGAGGTGACACTGCTGGGACATTATACAGTAATGGAGGGGTCTGGTGATGACTGGAGAGGTGACACTGCTGGGAATGCTGGGACATTATACAGTAATGGAGGGGTCTGGTGATGACTGGAGAGGTGACACTGCTGGGAATGCTGGGACATTATACAGTAACACCACTGGAGGGGTCGGGGTGATGACTGTATCATTGTGTGTCAGGTTCCTATAAGGTGTCAGGACGTGGCGGTCTATTTCTCCATGGAGGAGTGGGAGTATGTAGAAGGACACAAGGATCAGTACAAGGATCAGGTGATGATGGAGGATCAGCAGCCCCTCACATCACCAGGTAATAGACATGACTATACACACACGTCCTCTCATTATTTGTATGTAAAGAATGAATTCAGTCTCTGTTTGTGTTCCCTACAGTCAGATCCAGTAAGAGAACAGCACCAGAGAGGTGTCCCTGTCCTCTTGATAAGCAGTATATGGAGGACGTTCCTATGGGGAAAGATCTGATCTATATTAATGCTACAGACATAAGGAAAAAAGAAGAGACAGATGTGAGCGGTGATGAGCAGTATAAGGAGGACATTCCTACAGGGAAAGATCTGATCTATATTAATGCTACAGACATAAGGAAAAAAGAAGAGACAGATGTGAGCGGTGATGAGCAGTATAAGGAGGACATTCCTACAGGGAAAGATCTGATCTATATTAATGCTACAGACATAAGGAAAAAAGAAGAGACAGATGTGAGCGGTGATGAGCAGTATAAGGAGGACATTACTACAGGTAACTGCCTAGGTGAGTAATAACCACTAAATGCACAGTAGAGTCACAGTCTTCTCAGCTGTGTGTGGACCATAGGCCACACCTTAAAAAATTTATCAGATAATGGTATATTTTTACAGTTCGGGTCCATACAGACATAATGATGTCAAATATGTTTAGGTGTTTTATCTGTTTTGTAAGGAAAATGTATGCATTTTTTTGTGAAAGTGATGGTTTATGTTTCTTTATAGCGTTAATGGTGTTAAAAACAACTTTTGACGTGTTTCCCAAACATGACGAAAGATTTGATTGCATCGGTAAAACTCTTGAGACCGACTATGATTGCATTTTAACCCCTGACTTTTCGCTTTTTTGGCTTATAACTCACAATCTCATGAGTGAGACCCGATGCTATCATGTGTCAGGGCAGCGTGTCAGAATGTCCTGTTTTTTATTGACATTTAAGGGGAGGTGGGTTACGGATACGACTGTTCCTGTTAAGATGTTTGCAACGTACATTGTGCTATAGCGTTCATGACGACAACTTAGTAGTTAAAACGTGTTGGATAATAAAAATGTGGTGATTGATGAATTTATGGTGGTGTTTCCCAACCAGGGTGCCTTCGGCTGTTTGGGCATGCTGGGAGTTATATTTTTGCAACAGCTGGAGGCATCTTCGTTAGGAACCACTGGTTTATGGAATAATATGTATTAAAGGAGTAGTCCAGTGGTGAACCCAGTGGTGAACAACTTATCCCCTATTCTAAGGATAGGGGATAAGTTGCAGATCGCGGGGGGTCCGACCGCTGGGGCCCCCCGTGATCTCCTGTAAGGAGCCCCGACAGCCCACAGGAAGGGGGCGTGTCGACCTCCGCACGAAGCGGCGGCCAACACGCCCCCTCAATACAACTCTATGGCAGAGCCGAAGCGCTGCCTTCGGCAATCTCCGGCTCTGCCATAGAGATGTATTGAGGGGGCGTGTCGGCCGCCGCTTCGTGCGGAGGTCGACACCCGCTATCTGGCCGGAGAGCCTGGCCCCCGTACAGAGAGATCGCAGGGGGCCCCAGCGGTCGGACTCCCCGCGATCTCAAACTTATCCCCTATCCTTAGGATAGGGGATAAGTTTTTCACCACTGGACTACCCCTTTAAGTCTGCTATAACTATAAAGGAGAAGTGCCTACACTGATAGAGAAGCTCAGAAATCTATACTTATTAGACATCAACGAATTCACACAGGGGAGAAGCCCTTTTCATGTTCAGAATGTGGTAAATGTTTTAATCAGAAATCACAACTCATTAGACATCAAAGAACTCACACAGGGGAAAATCTGTTTTCATGCCCAGAATGTGGGAAATGTTTTACTGCAAAGGCTAGTCTTGTTGATCATCTACGAATTCACACAGGAGAGAAGCCATTCTTATGCCAAGAATGTGGAAAATGTTTTACTAAGAAATCAAGTCTTATTATACATCAAAAAGTTCACATAGGGAAGAAGACATTTTCATGTTCAGAATGTGGGAAATGTTTTTCTCAGAAATCATATCTTGTCAAACATCAAAGAATTCACACAGGGAAGAAGCCATATGCATGTTTAGAATGTGGGAAAGGTTTTTCTCAGAAATCAGATCTTGATTATCATCAAAATGCTCACACAGGGAGGAAGCCATTTTTATGCCTAGAATGTGGAAAATGTTTTAATAGAAAATCACTTCTGATTATACATCAGAAATTTCACGTGGGAGAAAATCCATTTTCTTGTGTAGAATATGGGAAATGTTTTACTCAGAAATCAAATCTTGTTCAACATCAAAGAATTCACACTGGAGAGAAGCCGTTTTTCCTGTTCAAGATGTGGAAAATGTTTTGCTCAAAAATACTATCTTGTTAAACATCAAAGAACTCACAAAGGAGAGAAGCCATTTTCATGTTCAGAATGTGGAAAATGTTTTACTTAGAAATCAGTTCTTATTAAACATCAAAAAGTTCACATACGATTTTTTGCGTGCATAATATGAACAAAGTTAGTTTTAGAAACCAGATCTTATTAAACATTAAAAACTACTCACAGGGGAGAGAAGCCATATTCATACCTGGAATATAAGAAATGTTTTACCAGAAAATAAAGTTTTATTGAACATCAAAGAACTCAGGAGAGAAGCCATTTTCATGTTCAGAATGTGGAAATGTTTTACCCCAAAACCAGGTCTTTTTACACATCAGATAATTCACATGTGGAGAAGCCATTTTTATGCCTAGAATGTGGGAAATGTTTGAAATTGGAAAGAAAAACTTATCAAAAATTTTACACAGGGGAGAAAAAATTTAGAGCATGAAATTATATTTAAAAAATATCTGACATTACCACCAGTTGTCCAGTATCTAAAAAGCAAATAAAATCCAGATAACACATCTATGTATTATCCGTGTGTATAGAATAGTTGGTGTATATATATATATATATATATATATATATATATACACTCATTGACAAGCCATGAGAGGTGACACTTGTGCCCGCAGGATGTCCTGCACATATCACTGAGCTGTTAGTGTCCCTCACTACTAGGGGTGACCGACTGTCATATGTGATCTCTCCCCAGATCATCACACCAACAGGGGGCAGTGTGTAGCTCCAAAGGCAGGACTGAAGCGCTCACCACAAGGCCTCCATACTCCAACCCGATCATTGTCAGATCCCAAACAGATCCTGGATTCATCACTAAATACAATATTGTTCCAGTCTGTAACAGTCCAGGTTTCTGGTTCACAATATCACAGGATGTGGATCCTTTAACCTGTGTGGCTGATGACTCGGACCGTATCAGGGAGCGGAGTCTAAGGTGCCGCTGGTCTTCACCAGAGCCCGCCACAAGGCAGGATGGGCTTGCTGCGGCAGGAGACACCTAGGCCGCTAGCCCTGACATGGCTCGACACAGGTAGCTCGGCTAGGCGAGCTACCGAAAGGATAAGGCAGTAGCGTAGTCAAACGTAGCAGAAGGTCAAGGCAGGCAGCAAAGGTGCTGAGTCTAATAACGTAGCGGAACTTCTGGATACACGGGTAAGGATAACTGTCACGATTCGGCTGGCAGGAGGTGGATCCTCTGTGCCAGAGAGGGATTGGCGTGGACCGTGCTAGTGGACCGGTTCTAAGTTACTACTGGTTTTCACCAGAGCCCGCCGCAAAGCGGGATGGTCTTGCAGCGGCGGTAGTAACCAGGTCGTATCCACTAGCAACGGCTCAACCTCTCTGACTGCTGAAGATAGGCGCGGTACAAGGGAGTAGACAAGAGCAAGGTCGGACGTAGCAGAAGGTCGGGGCAGGCAGCAAGGATCATAGTCAGGGGCAACGGCAGGAGGTCTGGAACACAGGCTAGGAACACACAAGGGAACGCTTTCACTGGCACGATGGCAACAAGATCCGGCGAGGGAGTGCAGGGGAAGTGAGGCATACATAGGGAGTGCACAGGTGAACACACTAATTAGACCAACTGCGCCAATCAGCGGCGCAGTGGCCCTTTAAATCGCAGAGACCCGGCGCGCGCGCGCCCTAGGGAGCGGGGCCGCGCGTGCCGGGACAGGACCGACGGAGAGCGAGTCAGGTACGGGAGCCGGGGTGCGCATCGCGAGCGGGCGCCACCCGCATCGCGAATCGCATCCCGGCTGGGGGCGGTATCGCAGCGCACCCGGTCAGTAGATCTGACCGGGGCGCTGCAGTAGCGAGGATGTTGCGAGCGCTCCGGGGAGGAGCGGGGACCCGGAGCGCTCGGCGTAACAGTACCCCCCCCCCTTGGGTCTCCCCCTCTTCTTGGAGCCTGAGAACCTGAGGACCAGACTTTTGTCTAGGATGTTGTCCTCAGGTTCCCAGGATCTCTCTTCAGGTCCACAGCCCTCCCAATCAACCAAAAAGAATTTTTTCCCTCTGACCGTCTTGGAGGCCAGTATCTCCTTCACGGAGAAGATGTCAGAAGAACCGGAAACAGGAGTGGGAGAAACAAGTTTGGGAGAGAAACGGTTGATGATGAGTGGTTTAAGGAGAGAGACATGAAAGGCATTGGGAATACGAAGAGAAGGAGGAAGAAGAAGTTTGTAAGAGACAGGATTAATTTGGCACAAGACTTTGAAAGGACCAAGATAGCGTGGTCCCAGTTTGTAACTGGGGACACGAAAGCGGACATATTTAGCGGAGAGCCATACCTTGTCTCCGGGGGCAAAAATGGGGGGAGCTCTTCTTTTCTTATCGGCAAACTTTTTCATGCGAGATGAAGCCTGTAAAAGAGAATTTTGGGTCTCTTTCCATATGGTGGAAAGATCACGAGTCACTTCATCCACAGCGGGCAAACCAGAGGACAAGGGAATAGGGAGGGGGGGAAGAGGGTGACGGCCGTACACCACGAAAAATGGGGATTTAGAAGAAGATTCAGAGACTCTGAAGTTGTACGAGAATTCGGCCCATGGTAGAAGATCTGCCCAGTCATCCTGGCGGGAGGAAACAAAATGCCGTAAATAGTCACCCAGGACCTGGTTAATTCTTTCTACTTGCCCATTGGATTGAGGATGATAAGCAGAAGAGAAGTTTAATTTAATCTTGAGTTGTTTACAGAGAGCCCTCCAGAATTTTGACACGAATTGGACGCCTCTATCCGAGACGATCTGCGTGGGCAAACCGTGAAGACGAAAAATGTGTACAAAAAATTGTTTTGCCAACTGAGGCGCTGAAGGAAGACCAGGAAGAGGAATAAAATGTGCCATCTTGGAAAATCGATCAACGACCACCCAAACAACAGTGTTGCCACGGGATGGGGGTAAGTCTGTAATAAAGTCCATACCAATCAGAGACCAAGGCTGTTCGGGGACAGGCAGAGGATGAAGGAGACCAGCAGGCTTCTGGCGAGGAGTCTTATCCCGGGCACAGACAGTACAGGCCCGCACAAAATCAACAACATCCGTCTCCAGAGTCGGCCACCAATAGAAACGAGAGATGAGTTGCAAGGACTTTTTGATGCCCGCATGGCCTGCGAGGTGGGAGGAGTGACCCCATTTAAGAATCCCGAGACGTTGGCGTGGAGAAACGAAGGTCTTCCCTGGAGGAGTTTGCCTGATGGAGGCTGGAGAAGTGGAGATCAGACAGTCAGGAGGAATGATGTGTTGTGGAGAGACCTCTACTTCCGAGGCATCCGAGGAACGAGAGAGAGCATCGGCCCTAATGTTCTTGTCGGCAGGGCGAAAATGAATTTCAAAGTTAAAACGGGCAAAGAACAACGACCACCTGGCCTGGCGAGGATTCAGCCGTTGGGCAGACTGGAGATAGGAGAGATTCTTGTGATCGGTGTAAATGATAACTGGAAATTTTGATCCCTCCAGCAGATGCCTCCATTCCTCAAGTGCCAATTTAATGGCCAGTAGTTCTCGATCCCCGATGGAGTAGTTCCTCTCCGCCGGAGAGAAGGTCCTAGAAAAAAACCCACAAGTAACAGCATGCCCAGAAGAATTTTTTTGTAGAAGGACCGCTCCAGCTCCCACTGAGGAGGCATCAACCTCCAATAGGAAGGGTTTAGATGGGTCAGGTCTGGAGAGCACGGGAGCAGAAGAAAAGGCAGACTTGAGATGTTTAAATGCGTCTTCCGCTTGGGGAGACCAGGACTTAGGATTGGCATTCTTCTTGGTTAAAGCCACGATAGGAGCCACAATAGTGGAAAAATGTGGAATAAATTGTCTGTAATAATTGGCGAACCCCAAAAAACGTTGGATAGCACGGAGTCCGGAGGGGCGTGGCCAATCTAAGACGGCAGAGAGTTTATCTGGATCCATTTGTAGTCCCTGGCCAGAGACCAAGTATCCTAGGAAAGGAAGAGATTGACATTCAAACAGACATTTCTCCATTTTGGCATAAAGTTGATTGTCTCGAAGTCTCTGAAGAACCATGCGGACATGCTGGCGATGTTCTTCTAAGTTGGCAGAAAAAATCAGAATATCGTCCAGATACACAACAACACAGGAATATAAGAGATCACGAAAAATTTCATTAACAAAGTCTTGGAAGACGGCAGGGGCGTTGCACAGGCCAAAGGGCATGACCAGATACTCAAAGTGTCCATCTCTGGTGTTAAATGCAGTTTTCCATTCGTCCCCCTCCCTGATGCGGATGAGATTATAAGCACCTCTTAAGTCCAGTTTGGTAAAGATGTGGGCACCTTGAAGGCGATCAAAGAGTTCTGAGATAAGAGGTAGGGGGTAGCGGTTCTTTACCGTGATTTTATTAAGTCCGCGGTAATCAATGCAAGGACGTAGGGAGCCATCTTTTTTGGACACAAAGAAAAATCCAGCTCCGGCAGGAGAGGAGGATTTGCGGATAAACCCCCTTTTTAAATTTTCCTGGATGTATTCAGACATAGCAAGAGTCTCTGGGGCGGACAGAGGATAAATTCTGCCCCGGGGTGGAGTAGTGCCCGGGAGGAGGTCAATAGGACAGTCATAAGGCCTGTGAGGAGGTAAAGTCTCAGCTTGCTTTTTGCAAAATACGTCAGCATAGTCCATATAAGCCTTAGGGAGACCGGTTACAGGGGGAACCACAGGGTCACGGCAGGGAGTACTGGGAACCGGTTTAAGACAGTCCTTGAAACAAGAAGTACCCCAGTTCTTGATCTCTCCTGTGGACCAATCAAGGGTTGGGGAATGGCGTTGAAGCCACGGTAGTCCAAGGAGAATTTCGGAAGTGCAATTGGGGAGGACCAAAAACTCAATTTTTTCGTGATGAGGTCCGATGCACATTAGGAGGGGCTCCATGCGGTAACGCACGGTACAGTCCAATCTTTCATTGTTAACACAATTGATGTAGAGGGGTCTGGCGAGACTGGTCACCGGGATGTTGAACCTGTTGATGAGAGAGGCCAAAATAAAGTTTCCTGCAGATCCGGAATCCAAGAAGGCCATAGTAGAGAAGGAGAAGGTAGAAGAAGATATCCGCACAGGCACAGTAAGGCGTGGAGAAGCAGAGTTGACATCAAGAACTGTCTCACTTTTGTGCGGAGTCAGCGTACGTCTTTCCAGGCGGGGAGGACGGATAGGACAATCCTTCAGGAAGTGTTCGGTACCGGCACAGTACAGGCAAAGATTCTCCATGCGGCGTCGTGTCCTCTCTTGAGGTGTCAAGCGAGACCGGTCAACTTGCATAGCCTCCACGGCGGGAGGCACAGGAACGGATTGCAGAGGACCAGAGGAGAGAGGAGCCGGGGAGAAAAAACGCCTCGTGCGAACAAAGTCCATATCCTGGCGGAGCTCCTGACGCCTTTCGGAAAAACGCATGTCAATGCGAGTGGCTAGATGAATGAGTTCATGCAGGTTAGCAGGAATTTCTCGTGCGGCCAGAACATCTTTAATGTTGCTGGATAGGCCTTTTTTAAAGGTCGCGCAGAGGGCCTCATTATTCCAGGATAATTCGGAAGCAAGAGTACGGAATTGGATGGCGTACTCGCCAACGGAAGAATTACCCTGGACCAGGTTCAGCAGGGCAGTCTCAGCAGAAGAGGCTCGGGCAGGTTCCTCAAAGACACTTCGAATTTCCGAGAAGAAGGAGTGTACAGAGGCAGTGACGGGGTCATTGCGGTCCCAGAGCGGTGTGGCCCATGACAGAGCTTTCCCAGACAGAAGGCTGACTACGAAAGCCACCTTAGACCTTTCAGTAGGAAACTGGTCCGACATCATCTCCAAGTGCAGGGAACATTGTGAAAGAAAGCCACGGCAAAACTTAGAGTCCCCATCAAATTTATCCGGCAAGGATAGTCGTAGGCCGGAAGCGGCCACTCGCTGCAGAGGAGGTGCAGGAGCTGGCGGAGGAGATGATTGCTGAAGCTGTGGTAGTAGCTGCTGTAGCATCACGGTCAGTTGAGACAGCTGGTGGCCTTGTTGCGCTATCTGTTGCGACTGCTGGGCGACCACCGTGGTGAGGTCGGCGATAACTGGCAGTGGAACTTCAGCAGGATCCATGGCCGGATCTACTGTCACGATTCGGCTGGCAGGAGGTGGATCCTCTGTGCCAGAGAGGGATTGGCGTGGACCGTGCTAGTGGACCGGTTCTAAGTTACTACTGGTTTTCACCAGAGCCCGCCGCAAAGCGGGATGGTCTTGCAGCGGCGGTAGTAACCAGGTCGTATCCACTAGCAACGGCTCAACCTCTCTGACTGCTGAAGATAGGCGCGGTACAAGGGAGTAGACAAGAGCAAGGTCGTACGTAGCAGAAGGTCGGGGCAGGCAGCAAGGATCGTAGTCAGGGGCAACGGCAGGAGGTCTGGAACACAGGCTTGGAACATACACAAGGGAACGCTTTCACTGGCACGATGGCAACAAGATCCGGCGAGGGAGTGCAGGGGAAGTGAGGCATACATAGGGAGTGCACAGGTGAACACACTAATTAGACCAACTGCGCCAATCAGCGGCGCAGTGGCCCTTTAAATCGCAGAGACCCGGCGCGCGCGCGCCCTAGGGAGCGGGGCCGCGCGCGCCGGGACAGGACCGACGGAGAGCGAGTCAGGTACGGGAGCCGGGGTGCGCATCGCGAGCGCTCCGCGAGCGGGCGCCACCCGCATCGCGAATCGCATCCCGGCTGGGGGCGGTATCGCAGCGCACCCGGTCAGTAGATCTGACCGGGGCGCTGCAGTAGCGAGGATGTTGCGAGGGAGGAGGAGGAGCGGGGACCCGGAGCGCTCGGCGTAACAATAACAGGCTATAAGGGTCGCTTAAACTGAGGCTAGGGGCACTGAAGATCCGGCAGGGAAGTGTGGGAGGTACAGGGACGTTATAATGTAGTGTCAGGTGCAACAACTAATTATGGGCGTACTGGCCCTTTAAATTTCAGAGCTCCAGAGTGCACGCACGCCCTAGGAGTTGGGAGACGCGCATGCCGGAGCTGAGACACAGAGGAGGAGGCGGCAGCAGAGCATGGTGAGTGACTGGCTGGGATTCGTATGCGGGCGCATCCCGCAATGCCAATCCCGGCCCCGCCAGCGGTCGGGGATTCAGGGACCATGCGCTCACGGCCGGTGCTTGCGGCTGGAGCGCAGTGTGTGACAATTATATTTTCCCAAGGTACTTTTGTGGTCTTCTGTGGACACCAAGTTCCAGGAAGCACATGTCTCGTCCAGAAGAAGCTGGGTGAGTTATGGGGAATCCAGGAGATTGTTAAATCTCTAGCAAGATTAGACTTACTATGTGATTTTATTAAGTCCTATTTTTGGCATGGATTTTTATAGAATGAAAGGAAAGTTGGTATTGGGGCCTTTCATCCTGCTTCCTAGGCCACTCCAGGTATTCAGATGAGCCCAGATCAGCACAGGTGCTGGACACAGCTCATTACTGGGCTGTAAGAATAGTGGAGAGTCAGTCTGCCTTGGGAGGATGTGTGACTCGGTCTTAAGTCCTGAGGTCTGCTGGCCTCTCCTGGGACTATTGTCAGTTGTATGAGGTAACAAATTTAAAATTTGTTTTGTCGGGTGGCTGGTAGTAAGCCACTTTGTATAGTGAGGTCAGAGTGTACAGTAAGTACTTGGAATGGTATTGTTTTCTTCTATGCCAATAGAAATACAGCTGGATATTATTGTTTAGGACAATAAAGAGCAGTAGAAAAAAAATAAAAAAAATAAAATATATATATATACTGTATCTCCAGTTTCGCTATCTCAGTCTCCGATATCTCTCTATAGTTTTGCTAGGAATAGGGTTTCGTATAGTACAATACAATTATGATGTAGCCTCTGCTCCTCATCGAGAAGACCAAACAGGGAGACTCCATAGGTCTCTGGCTCTGGAGATCAAACCGCCTCAAAAAGAAATTCAAAAGGCACAAATTCGGGTACATAACCAAATTAGAGGCATAAAATTAGGTTCCATCTTCAGCATTGGATATTGTGATGTAGGAACTTCACTTATTCTAATAAGTCTTATACGGCCGGAAGCATTTATGAATAGCTTTAGGCCTCTGGCTGCCATGGAAACCCATTGGCACCACTTGTTGTGTACGAAATGATTAAGATTTGTGGTTCTGACACTTCAATAACTGTGCAAGAAAATACAGTACCTCACAATAGTAAGATATATATAAATAATCAGGAATTTGGAAATCCTATCGCTGGAGGAGAAGAAGAGCGATCCACTATGGAGGTAGCCAGAGGGCTCACCTCACCTCATCTGTATTTGATTGAGCCTGCCTGGATCAGGCTCAACCAAATGAGCACAGATCACACAGATCAATGAAGTTCAATAGAACTTCAGTGATATATATGAGGAATCAAATGATTCCTTCTAATAGTCCAATAAAGTGAACCAATAAAGTGTTAAAAAAAAAGTTTAACCCCTTAAGGACCCAGCCCAGTTTCACCTTAAAGGGGTTATCCACCATAAGGTGATTTTAGTACGTACCTGGCACTCAGCAATGGACATGCTTAGGAAGGAGCTGCACTTGTCTTGTGACTAAATGGCTATGTCATGAGATGACCATAACACTGTGGCTAGCTTTTTGTGAACTTGTATTTCCTGTTTGACTTTTATTTTTTTGACTACAAATCCCACAATTCCATTTTCCTCCCTCCCACACATCAGCCACCCCACCCATTAAAATATAAATGAGCTGCATCCATCAAAAGACCTGTGGTTTTCAATCAGGGTGCCTACAGCTGTTGCATTAGTTGCAGATTGATCTCTCTCCCACCAAGCGATCGCTCCACCCATTGAAGCAGATAGGCTCCCTGTCATCAGCTGACTAGTGAGTGTCAGGGTCCGAATGGGTATACAGTGAGGATACTGGTGGTGGATCCTCTGTGTCAGTGGGGTGATGACGTGGGCCGTACCAGGGGAGCGGAGTCTAAGGGGTTACTGGTTTTCACCAGAGCCCGCCGCAAAGCGGGATGGACTTGCAGCGGCAGGTAACCCCCAGGTCGTTCTACCCGATAGCGACTCAACCCCAGCTGACGGCTGAGACAGGCGCGGTACAAGGGATAAGGCAAGAGCAAGGTCGGACGTAGCAGAAGGTCAGGGCAGGCAGCAAGGATCGTAGTCAGGGGCAACGGCAGAGGGTCTGGAACACTGGCTTGGAACATACACAAGAAACGCTTTCACTGGCACTGAGGCAACAAGATCCAGCGATACTAGGAAGGGGAAGTGGGTATTATAGAGAGGACACAGGTGAATGTGCTGATTGGGCCAGGCGCCAATCAGTGGCGCACTGGCCCTTTAAATCGCAGAGAGCCGGCACGCACGCGCCCTAAGGAACGGGGCCGCGCAGACGGAGGACAGGACAGGTGAGGGGATTGGGATGCGCGAGCGGGCGCGTCCCGCTACGCGGGTCGCATCCCCGCCGGTGACACTGATGCAGCGCTCCTGGTCCGCGGGTCTGACCGGGGCGCTGCATGGAGGTGAACGCCACCAGCGCTCCGGGGAGGAGCAGGGACCCGGAGCGCTCGGGGTAACAGTGAGTCAGGTCTCAGCCGCATTGCAAGCTGGGAAAAATCTGAGACCGCAGTCATTTTGTATGCTGGTAAAAATAAATATTGGGGTGAAAATCACAGAAGAATTGTGAGAAAACCGTCACACACAGGTACAGACACTATATTATGGACTACACTAACTTTACAGCCACTGCAGCATAGTCAAATAAAAAAAGTTCCTGGAATACCCCTTTAAGGACCAAAGCATTTTTTGAACATCTGACCACTGTCACTTTAAGCATTCTGGGATGCTTTTACTTTTCATTCTGATTCCGAGATTGTTTTTTCGTGACATATTCTACTTCATGTTAGTGGTAAATTTTCATCGATACATGCATCATTTCTTGGTGAAAAAATCCAACATTTTATGAAAAATTTGAAAATGTTGCATTTTTTTTTACTTTGAAACTCTCTGCTTATAATAAAAATGGACATTCCAAATAAATCATATATTGATTCACATATACAATATGTCTACTTTATATTTGCATCATAAAGTTGACATGTTTTTACTTTTGGAAAACATCAGAGGGCTTCAAAATTCAGCAGCAATTTTCAAATTTTTCACAAAATTTTCAAAATCTGAATTTTTCAGGGACCAGTTCAGTTTTGAAGTGGATTTGGAGGACCTTCATATTAAAAATACCCCATAAATGACCCCATTATAAAAACTGCACCCCTCAAAGTATTAAAAATGACATTCAGTAAATGTGCTAACCCTTTAGGTGTTTCACAGGAATAGCAGCAAAGTGAAGGAGAAAATTCACTTGCATGTTCTTGTAGACCCAGTTTTTGAATTTTTACAAGGGGTAAAAGGAGAAAAATCTTCCTAAAATTTGTAACCCAATATCTCATATGTGTACATAAAGTGCTCTGTGGGTGCACTAGAGGGCTCAGAAGGGAAGGAGCGACAATGGGATTTTGGAGAGTGAGTTTTTCTGGGGGGCATGTCAAATTTAGGAAGCCCCTATGGTGCCAGAACAGGCAAAAAAAAAAAAAACACATGGCATACTCAATAGCAGTTGCTTGTAACGCTCACCTCCCCAAACAATAACCAGAACACCTGCGCAGGGACACGCCGGTCCGCCCTCAGCCTTGAGCCACAAGTAGAAAGGAAGATTGTCCAACACCAGGCGTGCAGGTAAAAGCTTGCTTTTATTTCAAATAATCCAACAGAATTCACAGACAGAGGATAATGTCAAAGACATTGGGGTTTATTTACTAAGAGTGGAGTGTAGGTTTCTTTATGGGTTTTTTTTCCGACTGGTTTTATTTTCGACTGGTAATTTCTGACTGGTATTTTCCAGGCATTTACTAAGGTTTCCCTACATTTTGCACTTTTCCCTACGTTTTACTTTTTTTTTACAACTGTTCGGATCTGTTGGGTTTTCCTCAGCTCAAATCCACCACATTTTCTGTGGAAACCTTTGTAAATATGTTGGGATTTTTCAAAACTGTCAGGACCACGCCCACTTTATCTCACGGCCACGCTCCTTTTTGGATTTTTCTTGTAAAATGGAGGGTTTTGGCTTTTGTGGTCGCAAATTGTGTCATGCGACACAATTTGGGCGCAAAACCCGACAAAAAAGAGTCGGGATCACGTTAGTAAATAAACCCTATTGTCTAAGACATTATCCTCTGTCTGTGAATTCTGTTGGATTATTTGAAATCTGGCGCTGGACAATCTTCCTTTCTACACATGACATACTATTTTGGAAACTAAACCCCTAAAGGAACATAACAAGGGGTACAGTGAGCCTTAACACCCCACAGGTGTTTGACAACTTTTTGTTAAAGTTGGATGTGTAAATGAAAAAAACATTTTTTTCACTAAAATGATGTTTTTTTCACCAAATTTACAATTTTTACAAGGGGTAATAGGAGAAAATTCCCCCCAAAATTTGTAACCCCATTTCTTCTGAGTATAGAAATACCCCATGTGTGGACATCATGTGCTCTGCTGGCGCACTACAATGCTCAGAAGAGAAAGAGTCACATTTGTCTCTTTGAAAGCAAATTTAGCTGAAATGGTTTTTGGGGGGCATGTCGCATTTAGGAAGCCCCTATGGTGCCAGAACAGCGAAAAACAAACAAACACATGGCATACTATTTTGGAAATACACCTCTCAAGGCATGTAACAAGGGGTACAGTGATCCTTAACACCCCACAGGTGTTTGATGACTTTTCGTTAAAGTCGGATGTGTAAATAAAAAAAAAAATGTTTTCACTAAAATGCAGTTTTTCCTCCAAATTTACCATTTTTACAAGAGTTTATAGGAGAAAATGCCCCCCAAAATGTGTAACCCCATTTCATTTCTGAGTATGGAAATACCCAATGTGTGGATATAAAGTGCTCTGCTGGCGCACTACAATGCTCAGAAGAGAAGGAGTGCCATTGAGCTTTTGGAGATTGAATTTGTTTGGAATGGAGGTTGGGGGTCATGTGCGTTTACAAAGCCCCCGTGCTATAGAGAACAATGGACCCACCCACATGTGACCATATTTCAGAAACTCACAGAATGTAATATGGGGTGCAGTGACCATTTACACCCCACTGGCGTTTGACAGACTTTTGGACCAGTGGGCTGTACAAATGAAAAAAAATGTTTTTCATTTTCATGGACCACTGTTCCAAAATCTGTCAGACATCTGTGGGGTGTAAATGCTCACTGTACCCCTTATTACATTACGTGAGGGGTGTAGGTCACATGTGGGGGGGGGGTCCACTGTTCTGGCCTTCAATTCTCTCTCCAAAAGCCCAATTTTGCTCCTTCTCTTCTGAGCATTGTAGTTTGCCCGCAGAGCACTTTACATCCACATATGGGGTATGTCCATACTCAGAATAAATGGGGCTACAAATTTAGGGGGGATACCCAATTAATATTTCCCATGTGAAAATGAAAAAATGTAGGGTAACACCAGCATTTTAATGACATTTTTTTATTTTCACATCCAATTTTAACGAAAATTCGTCAAACAACTATGGGGTGTTAAGGCTCACTATACCACTTGTTATGTTCCATGAGGGGTCAAGTTTCTAAAATGGGGTCACATGTGGGTATTTATTGTTTTGCGTTTATGTCAGAACCACTGTAAAATCATCCACCCCTGTGCAAATCACCAATTTAGACCTCAAATGTACATAGTGCGCTCGTGAGCCTTGTTGTGCACCCGCAGAGCACTTTGCGTCAACATATGGGGTATTTCCGTACTCATGAGAAATTGCGTTACAAATTTTGTTGTTTTTTTCCTTTTACCTCTTGTGAAAATTAAAAGTATTACATTTTTTTACACTAACATGCTGGTGTAGACCCCAAATTTACCTTTTCATAAGGGGTAAAAGGAGAAAAAGACAAAATTTGTAACGCAATTTCTCCCGAGTACGTAAATACCCCATATGTGACACTAAATGGTTTCCTTGAAATACGACAGGGCTTCAAAGCGAGAGAGCGCCATGCGTATTTGAGGCCTAAATTGGGGATGTGCTTCCACCACCAAAATACCTTACAGCAGTGTTTCTCAAACAGGGTGGCTCCAGCTGTTGCAAAACTCCCAGCATGCCTTGACAGTCAGTGGCTGTCTGACAATACTGGGAGTTGTTGTTTTTCAACAGCTGTAGGCTCCGTTTTGGAAACAATGCCATACAAGCCTTTTTTTTTTTTTTTTGGGGGGGGGGGGGGGATGAGATGACAGTGTAGGGGAATATATATATGTAGTGTTTTGCTTTTTATTTTGTGTAGTGTAGTGTTTTTAGGGTGGGGGGGTTTACAGTTAGGGCGGGGGGTTTACAGTGAGTTTCTCGCTGGGAGTTTGAGCTGTGGCAGAAAATTTGCTGCATCTCAAACTTGCAGCAGAAAACTCCCTGTAAAACCCGGCCTGTGGGGGGGGGGGACCTTCAGCTGTTGCAAAACTACAACTCCCAGCATGTGACAGACCATACATGCTGGGAGTTGTAGTTATGCAACAGCTAGAGGCACATTGGTTGCAAAACACAGAGTTTGTTACTTTGCAAAACAACAACTCCCAGCATGTACAGTCTATCAGTGTATGCTGGGAGTTGTAGTTTGCAACAGCTGGAGGCGGGTGCTGTTAGGGACACCCCCACAGCAGGAGTCCTGATTCCTTGGCCGGTAACGGCCGATGAATCAGGACAATCGTGAGGTGGCACCAGTGCCACCTCACTCCTGCTGCTATAGGGTGTCGGACGGCACCTATCATCCTTTTTTTCCGGGTCACCGGGGACCCGATTGACCCGGAATCTCCGCAAATTGCCAGGGGTTTTCACGGGGTGCCTGCTTAATGATTTCAGCAGGCATCCCGGTCCGTTCACTGCGCGGTGAGCGGTGGGGACCGGAATTCCCACAGGCATACAGGTATGCCCTTGGTCCTTAAGTAACAGGACATCAGGGCGTACCCGTATGCCCCTGGTCCTTAAGGGGTTAATAAGCCCCTCTCCTAATAATAGGTTAAATCACCACTCTTTTTTCTGTATAATGAGTGATGTCATTACAAAGTACAATTGGTGGCGCATAAAACAAGCCTCATATGGGTCTGTTGGTGGAAAATTAAGTTATGGCTATAAGAAGGCGAGAAGGAAACCCCCCCATTCTGTTCCTAAAAGGAAGTCAAGGGGGGGGAGGGGATGTGACTATATGAAATTTGGGGATTGGACATGAAATAGGATCGATTTCACCATTTGTTTATTATATCGCAATCGCATATCGAAAGTGCAATATTTACCTCCATAATCGCAATTACACATTTTCCTCAAATTGTGCAGCCCTAATATATATCTGTGTATATATATATATATATATATATATATATATATATATATATATATGCATATATGTATGTACAGTCATGGCCGTAAATGTTGGCACCCCTGAAATTTTTAAAGAAAATGAAAAATAACTGAAATCAGTCCTATAACATCAATAAGCTTCTTACACCTCTCAGTCGGAATGTTGGACCACTCTTCCTTTACAAACTGCTCCAGGTCTCTCTTATTGGAAGGCGCCTTTTCCCAACAGCAATTTTATGATCTCTCCACAGGTGTTCAATGGGATTTAGAACTGGACTCATTGCTCCCACTTCAAAACTCCCCAGTGCTTTGTTGTCATCCATTTCTGGGGGCTTCTTGACGTATGTTTGGGGTCATTGTCCTGCTGGAAAACCCAAGATCTTGGATACAAACCCAGCTTTCTGACACTGGGCTGTACAGTGCGACCCAAAATCCATTGGTAATCCTCAGGTTTCATGATGCCTTGTACACATTCAAGGCCCCCAGTGCCAGAGGCAGCAAAACATCCCCAAAACATCATTGACCTCCCCCATATGTCACTGTAGGTACTGTGTTCTTTTCTTTGTAGGCCTCATTCCATTTTTGGTAAACAGTAGAATGATGTGCTTTACCAAAAATCTCTATCTTGGTCCCATCTGTCAACAAGACGTTTTCCCAGAAGGATTTTGGCTTACCCAAGTTCATTTTGGCAAAATGTAATCTTGCTTTTACAGGTCTCTGTGTCAGCAGTGGGGTCCTCCTTGGAAACCCCATCGTATATTCACATGTGCAAATGTTTTTGCTAAAACATGGGAGTGGTTAAGGTTTTTTTTTTTTTTTTTTTTTTTTTTTTTTTTAAATTAAAGGGAGTTTCCCATTCACATTGTTATGGAATAATGAGAATTTAACCCCTTCCGTCTCTGGCGATTTTTCATTTTTGCACTTTAGTTTTTTCCTCCCCACCTTCTAAAAATCATAACACTTTCAATTTTCCACCATAAAATTCATATGAGGGCTTGTTCCAACAATTTTACTTTGTAATACCATTAATAATTTCACAACAAAATTTACGGCAAAACCAGAAAAAAACTATTTGTGGGGCAAAAAAAAAACCAAACCAAAAAGCCATTTTGTCATTTTTAGCAGCTTCCGCTTCTACATAGTGCATTTTTGGGTAAAAATTGCACCTTATATTTATTCTATAGGTCCATATGGTCGCAAGGATACCCAATTAATATAGGTTTGATTTTATTTTACTACTAAAAAAAATTATAACTGCATGCACCAGAGTTAATACGTTGAAAAATGTACTTTTCTGACCCCTATAACTTTTTTTATTTTTCCGTATAAGGGGTGGTATGAGGACTCATTTTTTGTGCCATGATCTGAAGTTTTTATTGGTACCTTTTTTGTTTTGATTGGACTTTTTGATCACTTTTTATTTTTTTATGGTATAAAAAGTCACCCAAAAATACGGTATTTTGGACTTTGGAATTTTTTTACGTGTACGCCATTGACCGGTTTAATTAACATTTTGTTTTTATAGTTCAGACATTTACCACATATGTTTATTTTTATTTGCACAGTTTTATTTTTTCATTGGTAAAAGGGGAGTGATTCAAACTTTTCTTAGGAAAGGGGTTAAATCACATTAAAGGTGTAGTCCAGTGGTGACTCAGTGGTGAACAACTTATCCCCTATCTTAAGGATAGAGGATAAGTTGCCGATTGGGGGGGGGTCCGACTGCTGGGGCCCCCTGTGATCTCCTGTACGGAGCCCCGACAGCCCACGGGAAGGGGGCATGTCGACCTCCGCACGAAGCGGCGGCCGACACACCCCCTCAATACAACTCTATGGCAGAGCCGAAGTGCTGCCTTCGGCAATCTCCTGCTCTGCCATAGAGATGTATTGAGGGGGCGTGTCGGCCGCCGCTTCGTGCGGGGGTCGACACCCGCTATCTGGCCGGAGAGCCGGGGCCCCGTACAGAGAGATCGCAGGGGGCCCCAGTGGTCGGAACCCCCGCGATCTCAAACTTATCCCCTATCCTTAGGATAGGGGATACGTTTTTCACCACTGAACTACCCCTTTAACACTTTATTTTCACTTAGTTTTTTGCAATGTTATAGCCCCCATAGGGGACTATAACATTGCACACACTGATTTCCTACACTGATCACTGCCATGCAATAGCCTGGCATTGATCAGTGTTATTGCCACTTGACTGCTCCAGCCTGGATCTCAAGCACGGAGCAGTCATTTGGCGATCGGACAGTGAGGAGACAGGTAGGGATCCTCTTCGTTTCCTGCAAGCTGTTCGGGAGGCCGCTATTTCACTGCGGCGGTCCCGAACAGCACCACTGAGCTAACCGGCAATGTTTACTTTCATTTTAGACGCGGTGATCAAGTTTGATCAATGCGTCTAAAGGGTAAATGACTTACATCAGCCCAATCGGCGATATCCAGCATTAGCCGTGGGTCCTGGTTGCCTATAGCAACCGGGACCGACCGGGTATGATGTGCGCTCACCTGCTGAGCGCGCGTCATACCTCGAGAGCCGCAGACAGACATTAATAAACGTCCCATTTGCGGCAAGGGGCTAATAGAATTTAGTAAAATTGGTCACGCACGGTTTTTGGGATAAAAAAAAAAAGGAGCAAGGTTTGTGTTTCAACTATTTAAATGAGCATAAAGCAAGCAGACAGATATACCCAGAATAGAGAATTATTAAAAATTATTAATCCTTTTTTTTTGAGTGGTTACAATCTGAAGTAGCGGGGATTCAAAAGAAAAAGAATGGTATATATATATTAGGGTTCGACCGATATCGTTTTTTTTAGGGGCCGATACCGATGCCGATAATCGGTGCAGGTTAGGGGCCGATAGCCGATAACTTATACCGATATTTCCGGTATAAGTTATCGGCTATTTAACCCCCTGCGACACCGCTGCAGATCATTGATTTAAATCAAGCGGGCGCTTTAAAATCAATGATCTGCAGTGGCTTTTTGCAGGGCCATAGGCCGCCGCCGCCACCCCGCTTCTCTCCCCCCTACCTGTCAGGGTGGTCCGGGGCCATCCATCCTTCCTTCCTGTAGTGTCCGGGGGCGTTCCGGGTGAAGAGTGAACCGGGCCGGGCTGTCCTTCTTCACCCGGAACGCCCCCGGACACTACAGGAAGGAAGGATGGATGGCCCCGGACCACCCCCATTACGGGTAAGTTAAATTTTTTTTATTGACTCGGAGGGTGGGGGGAGGGGGCCCGACTGGTATAGCGGTATGGGCAAAAAATCCATACCGGTATACCGCCCCAGCATCACGGTGGGGGGGTGCGACGCGGTGCGGTGGGGTCGGGGGGTGCGGTGCGGCGGGTCCAGGGGGGGGTGGGCGGTCGCGGTGCGGTGGGGGGCGGTGGCGGGGGGGTGGGGCATTATCGGCTTATTGGCAAGGTAATTGCCGATACCGATAATGCCCAAAAATTGTGATTATCGGCCGATAATATCGGCCATTACCGATAATCGGTCGATCCCTAATATATATATATAATTTGAGGGATGAATTGGGCAAGGGATGAGAAAGAGTATATCAAAAGAAAAATGGGAAAAAGAAGGAATTAGCTTGCCAACTGAAATCTTGGATTACCGCTCTAAATAATCTCACTAATGTTTCAACTAATATGAATTTTTAAACTTATCCAATTTAAGTGTCTTCATAATCCCTACTATACTCCAAATAATTATTAAAGGGGTACTCCGCTGCTCAGCGTTTGGAATAAACTGTTTCCGAACACTGGAGCCGGCGCTGGGGAGCTCGTGACATCATAGCCCCCGCCCCCCTCATGACATCACAACCCGCCCCCCTCAATGCAAGTCTATGATAACGCCTTTAATACCAAATCCACTGGGGCATGCTGGGAGTTTGCAGTTTTGGCCTTCCTAGTGGTTTGCCACAGTAAAGATCACTTTACTTTTCACTTTCAATTCCCCCCCTGCCCCACAGTAGTTTTCCCTACCTGACCCAGGATCCAGCAGTCTCCAGCAAACAATCGGGGTCTCCAGGCATCTTCTCCTGCAGGTACCGACCTCGATCTTCTTCCCACGATCCCCTCGACATCCAGGGGTGGGCAGAATGGGGGGTTGCCATGGCAACCCCACTGTCCTGCTCTGCCATTGGTCAGAATCAATTCTGACCAATGGCAGGGGATAGGAGGAAATCGCAGCATTGCGACTTAACTCCTACCCTTCAGGATGATCGGGGGCTGTCACTGACAGGGTCAGATCATCACAATTTTTCCGGGTGATCGGGTCACCAGAGGACCTGATCAGCCCGGAATAGAAGAAAATCGCATGTTCTGAATTGACATGCGATTTTTCTGCGATCGCCGACATGGGGGGGGGTCCCGGGGACCCCCCCTTGGCATTTTGCACGGCATGCCTGCTGAAGGATTTCAGCAGGAATGCAGTTCCGATCTCTGCTCGGCGCGCGGCAAGAGGACCGGGGGAAGAAGAAAACACCAGGAACCGTTTCTGGAAACGTCCCTTGGTCCTTAAAGCCCAGGGTGCGGGGGACGTTCCAGAACGTCCCTTGGTCCTTAAGAGGTTTAAACCATGTAAATGATACTACTGTATCCGAGCCTAATGGCATAAGAACGGATTTCTTCCAGTTAATTGCTGATCCTGAGAATTTTACAGTTTTTTTTCTATTATATCCATTACTATGGGAAGGGAAATTGAGGGATCCTCTAAGAATAACAGCATGTCATCCGCATATAGTGTGATTTTTGTCCCCCTCTCCCCCCCCCCCACACCAAAGCCCGCAACGGCATCTTCTCTTCTTATCCGTATTGCTAGTGGCTCTATTGCCATTGCGAATAGTAGGGGGGGAGAGGGGGGCATCCTTGTCGTGTACCTCTTGACAGATGGGAAAAATGCCAGAAACAACAACCATCTATACTAATTTTTTGCAGTGGCATCTTGATACATTAACTTAATCAGATTAATCATATCACCCCCCCCACTCCACATTTTTTTCATAACTTTCCCATAGGTATTCCCACTCCACTCTGTCAAAATGCCTTAACGGCATCTAAAGGACAGGATGGAGTGGGACCCCCCTCTCCCTCGATCATCTGAAACGTTGGGACATAACTCTGTGTATATTTTTGTCTGGTGGACCTATTAGGGATAAAACCCACATTGGTCTGTATGAATAATTTTTCGATATGATGTTTTTTTAGTCTGTTTGCTAAGGTCTTGGATATTATTTTTTATGTCTGTTGATAATAGTGAGATAGGTCTGTAAGATTCCAATTCTAACTTATCTTTCTCTGGTTTTAATATAAGTATTATTTTGGCTTCCTTCATCGAACTTGGCAAATTGCCATTTGACAGTGAGCTATTAAAGGGGTACTCCGGTGAAAACCTTTTTTTCTTTTAAATCAACTGGTGGCAGAAAGTTAAAACATATTTGTAAAATTACTTCTATTAAAAAAATCTTAATCCTTCCTGTACTTATTAGCTGCTGAATACTACAGAGGAAATTCTTTTCTTTTTGGAATGCTCTCTGATGACATCACGACCACAGTTTCTCTCTGCTGACGTTATTATAATAATAATAACGCTTTATTTATTGTTGTCCTTGGTGGGATTTGAACCCAAGTCCCCAGCACTGCAAGACAGCAGTGCTAACCACTGAGCCACCCATGCTGCCCTTAGCATACATCTGCTATGCACGGTTGCTAAAAATGGACAGAGATGTCAGCAGAGAGCACTGTGTTCGTGATGTCATCAGTGTTCCAAAAAGAAAGGAATTTCCTCTGTAGCATTCAGCAGCTAATAAGTACTGGAAGGATTAATATTTTTTTAATAGAAGTAATTTACAATTATGTTTAACTTTCTGCCACCAGTTGATTTAAAAGAAAAAAAGGTTTTTCACCGGAGTACCCCTTTAATGACTCTCACCAGAGCCAGTATTAGGATTTTCACCATATATTCTGTATATCTCAAATGGTATACCATCTAAACCCTGGTGCGGTGTTTCCCTTTAATTGTGGGCCAGGGCATTAAATGTTTCCCTTTACTGTGATTGGGCTATTAATCAGACCTATTTTCTTGTTCTGGAATGCTCGGTAGTTTTTATATCTTTTCCAAATAATTAACTATTTGTGATCGGCTCACTTCCGATTCAGAACTGTACAATTTACTAAAGTAGCTTTCGAATTCTTTTAATATTTCTACGGGGTCATTTTTTGATTTTCCCCCTTCATATTTTTTCACTGCTTGGATAGATTTATTTCCCTGTTGATTTCATTATTAAAGCCATTAATCTTTTATTTGGCTTACCCGCCCTCCATAAATTTATCTTGTCCCTTTAAAGGACATCTGCCAGCGTTATAAAACACTTATCCCCTATCTTGAGGATAAGGAATAAGTGTTTTGATCGCGGGAGGTCCGAACGCTGGGGGCCCCCCGGCGATCTCCTGTACGAGGCCGCAGCTGTCCCCGTGCAGGGGGGCGTGCCCAGCCGCAGCATGACGTTGCGGCCGGCACGCCTCCTCCATACATCTCTATGGGAGAGGTGGGGAGGCAGCATTCGTGCCTCCCCCGCATCCCCCCATAGAAACTGTATGGGGACGGGGAGGAGACGGGACGACACTGTCGACCTAGACGCTACGTCCACCATGGGTGCTAATGCCAGCGCCCCGTTAGGGAGATCGAGGGGGGGTCCCCAGCGGTCGGACCCTCCGCGATCAAAACACTTATCCCCTATCCTGTGTAATTCCGCTGCAGTTGTCCCTTTAAAGAATGCTATGTTACAAACTTTTTTTCCATTAGATAAGTTTTCTAGTTTTTACTTGCTTATTTTTCCCAGTCCCTTTTTTGTTAGCCTCACTCTGCTCTAATATAAATTTATTTTTTTGCCTCCGTTATATCTTGTATTCATTCCTTTTCCTTTTTAGTGTACTCTTTTTTCCCAATAGCATACATAATTTTCTCCTCTTTGGCGGTATTCCAAACTATATGGTCTGCGGCTGAATCCCCAATTTCTTTGAAAAAAATTCTATTAGATTTTGTTTTAATAGTGTTTATTATTGGAGGTGCACCTAAATGGAAATTTCAGAACCGAAACGAAAACCGAAATAAAAAAAAAAATGTCCCGGCCGAAACCGGTACCGAAAAATGACTTCTCCCCGTCTTCTGGTAAAATGCAGCGCTCCGCTCATTAGATTAGATTCCCCCCACATTAGATTGCCAGTTCCCCCACATTAGGTCGGGGAGTTCCCCCCACATTAGTAGGCAGCTCCCCCCACAATAGTAGGCAGCTCCCCCACAATAGTAGG
>NC_079189.1:609098560-609186060 GCF_029499605.1 Hyla sarda
ATGGTTATATGAGGGGAATGGTTATATGAGGAGGAATGGTTATATGAGGAGGAATGGTTATATGAGGGGAATGGTTATATGAGGAGGAATGGTTTATATGAGGAGGAATGGTTATATGAGGAGGAATGGTTATATGAGGAGGAATGGTTATATGAGGGGAATGGTTATATGAGGGGAATGGTTATATGAGAGGGAATGGTTATATGAGGGGAATGGTTATATGAGAGGAATGGTTATATGAGGGGAATGGTTATATGAGGGGAATGGTTATATGAGAGGAATGGTTATATGAGGAGGAATGGTTATATGAGGGGAATGGTTATATGAGGGGAATGGTTATATGAGGGGAATGGTTATATGAGAGGAATGGTTATATGAGGGGAATGGTTATATGAGGGGAATGGTTATATGAGAGGAATGGTTATATGAGGAGGAATGGTTATATGAGGGGAATGGTTATATGAGGAGGAATGGTTATATGAGAGGAATGGTTATATGAGGGGAATGGTTATATGAGGGGAATGGTTATATGAGAGGAATGGTTATATGAGGAGGAATGGTTATATGAGGGAATGGTTATATGAGGGGAATGTTATATGAGAGGAATGGTTATATGAGGAGGAATGGTTATATGAGGGGAATGGTTATATGAGGGAATGGTTATATGAGAGGAATGGTTCATATGAGGAGGAATGGTTATATGAGGGGAATGGTTATATGAGGAGGAATGGTTATATGGAGGGAATGGTTATATGAGGAGGAATGGTTATATGAGAGGAATGGTTATATGAGGGGAATGGTTATATGAGAGGAATGGTTATATGAGGGGAATGGTTATATGAGGGAATGGTTATATGAGGGGAATGGTTATATGAGGAGGAATGGTTATATGAGAGGAATGGTTATATGAGGAGGAATGGTTATATGAGGGGAATGGTTATATGAGGGAATGGTTATATGAGGAGGAATGGTTATATGAGGAGGAATGGTTATATGAGGGGAATGGTTATATGAGGGGAATGGTTATATGAGGGGAATGGTTATATGAGAGGAATGGTTATATGAGAGGAATGGTTATATGAGGGGAATGGTTATATGAGAGGAATGGTTATATGAGAGGAATGGTTATATGAGGGGAATGGTTATATGAGGAGGAATGGTTATATGAGGAGGAATGGTTATATGAGGGGAATGGTTATATGAGAAGGGAAATGGTTATATGAGAGGAATGGTTATATGAGGGGAATGGTTATATGAGAGGAATGGTTATATGAGGGAATGGTTATATGAGGGGAATGGTTATATGAGGAGGAATGGTTATATGAGGGGAATGGTTATATGAGGGGAATGGTTATATGAGAGGAATGGTTATATGAGGGGAATGGTTATATGAGAGGAATGGTTATATGAGGAGGAATGGTTATATGAGGAGGAATGGTTATATGAGAGGAATGGTTATATGAGGAGGAATGGTTATATGAGGAGGAATGGTTATATGAGGGGAATGGTTATATGAGAGGAATGGTTATATGAGGAGGAATGGTTATATGAGGGGAATGGTTATATGAGGAGGAATGGTTATATGAGGGGAATGGTTATATGAGAGGAATGGTTATATGAGGAGGAATGGTTATATGAGGGGAATGGTTATATGAGAGGAATGGTTATATGAGAGGAATGGTTATATGAGGAGGAATGGTTATATGAGGGGAATGGTTATATGAGGAGGAATGGTTATATGGAGGAATGGTTATTTGAGGAGGAATGGTTATATGAGAGGAATGGTTATATGAGGGGAATGGTTATATGAGGGGAATGGTTATATGAGGAGGAATGGTTATATGGGAGGAATGGTTATATGAGGGGAATGGTTATATGAGGGGAATGGTTATATGAGAGGAATGGTTATATGAGGGGAATGGTTATATGAGAGGAATGGTTATATGAGGGGAATGGTTATATGAGGGGAATGGTTATATGAGGGGAATGGTTATATGAGAGGAATGGTTATATGAGAGGAATGGTTATATGAGGGGAATGGTTATATGAGGGGAATGGTTATATGAGGGGGAATGGTTATATGAGGGGAATGGTTATATGAGGAGGAATGGTTATATGAGGGGAATGGTTATATGAGGGGAATGGTTATATGAGGGGGAATGGTTATATGAGGAGGAATGGTTATATGAGGGGAATGGTTATATGAGGAGGAATGGTTATATGAGGGGAATGGTTATATGAGGGGAATGGTTATATGAGGGGGAATGGTTATATGAGGGGGAATGGTTATATGAGAGGAATGGTTATATGAGAGGAATGGTTATATGAGGAGGAATGGTTATATGAGGGGAATGGTTATATGAGAGGAATGGTTATATGAGGGGAATGGTTATATGAGAGGAATGGTTATATGAGGAGGAATGGTTATATGAGGGGAATGGTTATATGAGGGAATGGTTATATGAGGAGGAATGGTTATATGAGGGGAATGGTTATATGAGGAGGAATGGTTATATGAGGAGGAATGGTTATATGAGAGGAATGGTTATATGAGGAGGAATGGTTATATGAGGGGGAATGGTTATATGAGGGGAATGGTTATATGAGGGGAATGGTTATATGAGGGGAATGGTTATATGAGGAGGAATGGTTATATGAGGGGAATGGTTATATGAGGAGGAATGGTTATATGAGGAGGAATGGTTATATGAGGGGAATGGTTAATGAGGAGGAATGGTTATATGAGGAGGAATGGTTATATGAGAGGAATGGTTATATGAGGGGAATGGTTATATGAGGGGGAATGGTTATATGAGGGGGAATGGTTATATGAGAGGAATGGTTATATGAGGGGAATGGTTATATGAGGGAATGGTTATATGAGGGGAATGGTTATATGAGGGGAATGGTTATATGAGGGGAATGGTTATATGAGGGGAATGGTTATATGAGGGGAATGGTTATATGAGGGGAATGGTTATATGAGGAGGAATGGTTATATGAGGGGAATGGTTATATGAGGGGAATGGTTATATGAGGAGGAATGGTTATATGAGGAGGAATGGTTATATGAGGGTAATGGTTATATGAGGGGAATGGTTATATGAGGAGGAATGGTTATATGAGGAGGAATGGTTATATGAGGGTAATGGTTATATGAGGAGGAATTGTGTTATATGAGGGGAATGGTTATATGAGGGTAATGGTTATGAGGGGAATGGTTATATGAGGAGGAATGGTTATATGAGGAGGAATGGTTATATGAGGGGAATGGTTATATGAGGGGAATGGTTATATGAGAGGAATGGTTATATGAGGGAATGGTTATATGTGGAATGGTTATATGAGGAGGAATGGTTATATGAGGAGGAATGGTTATATGAGGGGGAATGGTTTTATGAGGGGAATGGTTATATGAGGGGAATGGTTATATGAGGAGGAATGGTTATATGAGAGGAATGGTTATATGAGGGGAATGGTTATATGAGAGGAATGGTTATATGAGAGGAATGGTTTATGAGGAGGAATGGTTATATGAGAGGAATGGTTATATGAGGGGAATGGTTATATGAGGGGAATGATTATATGAGGAGGAATGGTTATATGAGGAGGAATGGTTATATGAGGAGGAATGGTTATATGAGGGGAATGGTTATATGAGGGGAATGGTTATATGAGAGGAATGGTTTTATGAGGGGAATGGTTATATGAGGGGAATGGTTATATGAGAGGAATGGTTATATGAGGAGGAATGGTTATATGAGGGAATGGTTATATGAGGGGAATGGTTATATGAGAGGAATGGTTATATGAGGGGAATGGTTATATGAGGGGAATGGTTATATGAGAGGAATGGTTATATGAGGAGGAATGGTTATATGAGGGGAATGGTTATATGAGGGGAATGGTTATATGAGGGAATGGTTATATGAGAGGAATGGTTATATGAGGAGGAATGGTTATATGAGAGGAATGGTTATATGAGGGGAATGGTTATATGAGAGGAATGGTTATATGAGGGGAATGGTTATATGAGAGGAATGGTTATATGAGAGGAATGGTTATATGAGGAGGATGGTTATATGAGGAGGAATGGTTATATGAGGGGGAATGGTTATATGAGGGGGAATGGTTATATGAGGGGAATGGTTATATGAGGGGAATGGTTATATGAGGGGAATGGTTATATGAGGGGGAATGGTTATATGAGGGGGAATGGTTATATGAGGAGGAATGGTTATATGAGGGGAATGGTTATATGAGGGGAATGGTTATATGAGGGGAATGGTTATTTGAGGGGAATGGTTATATGAGGGGAATGGTTATATGAGGGGAATGGTTATATGAGGGGGAATGGTTATATGAGAGGAATGGTTATATGAGAGGAATGGTTATATGAGAGGAATGGTTATATGAGAGGAATGGTTATATGAGGGGAATGGTTATATGAGGGGAATGGTTATATGAGGGGAATGGTTATATGAGGGGAATGGTTTATATGAGAGGAATGGTTATATGAGAGGAATGGTTATATGAGGAGGAATGGTTTATGAGGGGGAATGGTTATATGAGGGGGAATGGTTTTATGAGGGGAATGGTTATATGAGGGGAATGGTTATATGAGGGGAATGGTTATATGAGGGGGAATGGTTATATGAGGGGGAATGGTTATATGAGGAGGAATGGTTATATGAGGGGAATGGTTATATGAGGGGAATGGTTATATGAGGGGAATGGTTATATGAGGGGAATGGTTATATGAGGGGAATGGTTATATGAGGGGGAATGGTTATATGAGAGGAATGGTTATATGAGAGGAATGGTTATATGAGAGGAATGGTTATATGAGGAGGAATGGTTATATGAGGGGAATGGTTATATGAGAGGAATGGTTATATGAGAGGAATGGTTATACGAGGAGGAATGGTTATACGAGGAGGAATGGTTATACGAGGGGGAATGGTTATACGAGGGGGAATGGTTATACGAGGGGGAATGGTTATACGAGGGGGATGGTTATACGAGGGGGAATGGTTATACGAGGGGGAATGGTTATATGAGGGGAATGGTTATATGAGAGGATGGTTATATGAGAGGAATGGTTATATGAGGAGAATGGTTATATGAGGAGGAATGGTTATATGAGGAGGAATGGTTATATGAGGGGAATGGTTATATGAGGAGGAATGGTTATATGAGGGGAATGGTTATATGAGAGGAATGGTTATATGAGAGGAATGGTTATATGAGGGGAATGGTTATATGAGGAGGAATGGTTATATGAGAGGAATGGTTATATGAGGAGGAATGGTTATATGAGAGGAATGGTTATATGAGGGGAATGGTTATATGAGAGGAATGGTTATATGAGGGGAATGGTTATATGAGAGGAATGGTTATATGAGGGGAATGGTTATATGAGGGGAATGGTTATATGAGGAGGAATGGTTATATGAGGGGAATGGTTATATGAGGGGAATGGTTATATGAGGGGGATGGTTATATGAGGGGAATGGTTATATGAGAGGAATGGTTATATGAGAGGAATGGTTATATGAGGGGAATGGTTATATGAGGAGGATGGTTATATGAGGAGGAATGGTTATATGAGGAGGAATGGTTATATGAGGGGAATGGTTATATGAGAGGAATGGTTATATGAGAGGAATGGTTATATGAGAGGAATGGTTATATGAGGGGAATGGTTATATGAGGAGGATGGTTATATGAGGGGAATGGTTATATGAGAGGAATGGTTATATGAGGGGGAGTGCTTGGCACCGTGTTATATACGGTAAAATCTTTATCCTTATTATCCCCGGGGGACATTTTTGCCCCCAGGGATCGTGAGGACATGAAGTTATAAAGTCTCCTCCACTATCCTGTAAGTATTTCTCTGGGCGGGGAGCTATACTTTCTTAGTCCCATCGCTCCGACCATAGTGACGCCCCTTGGTGTGATTGATGGCTGCGTAAGTTTTCTGCTGCCTAAGCAAACAATCGTGGGCCGTCGTCACACCACAGGCGTCACTATGGCCGGAGCGATGGGACAAGGTGAGTATCGCTTCCCGCCCAGGGAACTACTTACAGAGCAGCGGGGGAGACCTTATAACTTTATATATATATATGTGTATATGCAAATCATAATGATTTGCATCTGCATCACTGGACTAATACGGCTACTCAAATTTACTATAGATATATATATATATATATATTAGGGATCGACCGACTATCGGTTTTGGGCCGATAATCACGATCTTGGGCATTATCGGTATCGGCAATTACCTTGCCGATATGCCGATAATGCCCCGCCCCCACCGCGACCACCCCCCCACCGACCCGCCGCACCGCGTCACACCCCCCACCGCACCGCCCCGGCCCCATTGCCTCCCCCATCCACAGATTATCGGTATCGGCCCTAAAAAAAACGATATCGGTCGATCCCTAATATATACATATATATATATATATAAATATATCCAAAGAAAGGAATACAGCACACAGCAATCCAGCAAATACAGGTGAAGGTTTATTCCATCCTCAGAACAATTAATACAAGGTGCAATGTTTCAACGATCTCACGTGGTCTGAGAAAGGATGGAATAAACCTTCACCTGTATTTGCCGGATTACTGTGTGTGCTGCGATCTTTTCTTTGGATATTGAAGCATTGGACCTACTGATTGGCTTTCTGTGGACTTGGATGTGCTGCTTTTTTCAATTTTATAGATATAAATGTATATATTTGTTGTCATGGCAACCAGCGTAGCGGACAGACTGAACCATGCCCTGTATATGGGTTTGGTTTGAGTTGTGCCCTTGGCGCTGTAGGGTAAATTTACTTAAATGGGTAAATATCAGGATAGATAGAGTCAGGACGGGCACAGACATTTTTTGGGGGGGGGGGGAGGGCTGATCAGGGTTAAATAGGGCACTTCCCAGAATTATTTATATCAATGTTAATATAACGTCCATGACACTTTTAGGCATAAAATCAAAAGGGCTGCGGCTCAAGTCCCCTTTCTAGTCAACCTGTGCACGTCCCTGCACCATAAAGGGAATAAACACTATGTATACAGGATAGATGAAGGGAACCAATCATTAGTTTTACCATATCCGTGTTATATGTGGGAAAATCTTTATCCTTATTATCATCGGGGACATTTTTGCCCTCAGGGATGGTGATGATATATATATACACATACACACATACATATATAAATATATACATACACACAACATATATAAATATATACATACACACAACATATATAAATATATACACATACACACAACATATATAAATATATACATACACACAACATATATAAATATATACATACACACAACATATATAAATATATACATACACACAACATATATAAATATACACATACACACAACATATATAAATATACACATACACACAACATATATAAATATATACATACACACAACATATATAAATATATACATACACACAACATATATAAATATATACATACACACAACATATATAAATATACACATACACACAACATATATATATATATACATACACACAACATATATAAATATATACATACACATACCTGTAGCAGGAGATGAGCCGTGTCCTTACAGGACCTGCGGTGATGTCACCGTCATGTGATCAGTCACATGGAGGAGGAGGAGGAGTCACATGATCAGGGGCTGCTGCTCTAGGCTCATCTGCTCAGTGTATGCAGGACTCTGCTGTGCTGGTTGTGATCGCTGCTGGATGAGCTGAAGTTATGTGTATGCAGCAGAGCTGTGTGTGTGTGATGTGCGTGGTGCAGAGCTGTGTATGTGTGTGTTATATATGTCTGCAGCAGAGCTGTGTGTAATGTGCATGTAGCTGAGCTGTATGTGTACACAGTAGAGCTGTATATGAGTAATGTACATGTAGCTGAGCTGTATGTGTACACAGTAGACCTGTATATGTGTAATGTACATGTAGCTGAGCTGTATGTGTACACAGTAGAGCGGTATATGTGTAATGTACATGTAGCTGAGCTGTATGTGTACACAGTAGAGCTGTATATGTGTAATGTACATGTAGCTGAGCTGTATGTGTACACAGTAGTGCTGTATATGTGTAATGTACATGTAGCTGAGCTGTATGTGTACACAGTAGAGCTGTATATGTGTAATGTGCATGTAGCTGAGCTGTATGTGTACACAGTAGAGCTATATATGTGTAATGTACATGTAGCTGAGCTGTATGTGTACACAGTAGAGCTGTATATGTGTAATGTACATGTAGCTGAGCTGTATGTGTACACAGTAGGGCTGTATATGTGTAATGTGCATGTAGCTGAGCTGTATGTGTACACAGTAGAGCTGTATATGTGTAATGTACATGTAGCTGAGCTGTATGTGTACACAGTAGAGCTGTATATGTGTAATGTGCATGTAGCTGAGCTGTATGTGTACACAGTAGAGCTGTATATGTGTAATGTGCATGTAGCTGAGCTGTATGTGTACACAGTAGAGCTGTATATGTGTAATGTACATGTAGCTGAGCTGTATGTGTACACAGTAGTGCTGTATATGTGTAATGTACATGTAGCTGAGCTGTATGTGTACACAGTAGTGCTGTATATGTGTAATGTGCATGTAGCTGAGCTGTATGTGTACACAGTAGAGCTGTATATGTGTAATGTGCATGTAGCTGAGCTGTATGTGTACACAGTAGAGCTGTATATGTGTAATGTACATGTAGCTGAGCTGTATGTGTACACAGTAGTGCTGTATATGTGTAATGTACATGTAGCTGAGCTGTATGTGTACACAGTAGAGCTGTATATGTGTAATGTACATGTAGCTGAGCTGTATGTGTACACAGTAGTGCTGTATATGTGTAATGTACATGTAGCTGAGCTGTATGTGTACACAGTAGAGCTGTATATATGTAATGTGCATGTAGGTGAGCTGTATGTGTACACAGTAGAGCTGTATATGTGTAATGTGCATGTAGCTGAGCTGTATGTGTACACAGTAGGGCTGTATATGTGTAATGTGCATGTAGCTGAGCTGTATGTGTACACAGTAGTGCTGTATATGTGTAATGTACATGTAGCTGAGCTGTATGTGTACACAGTAGAGCTGTATATGTGTAATGTACATGTAGCTGAGCTGTATGTGTACACAGTAGAGCTGTATATGTGTAATGTACATGTAGCTGAGCTGTATGTGTACACAGTAGAGCTGTATATGTGTAATGTACATGTAGCTGAGCTGTATGTGTACACAGTAGTGCTGTATATGTGTAATGTACATGTAGCTGAGCTGTATGTGTACACAGTAGTGATGTATATGTGTAATGTACATGTAGCTGAGCTGTATGTGTACACAGTAGAGCTGTATATGTGTAATGTGCATGTAGCTGAGCTGTATGTGTACACAGCAGAGCTGTATATGTGTAATGTACATGTAGCTGAGCTGTATGTGTGTAATGTACATGTAGCTGAGCTGTATGTGTGTAATGTGCATGTAGCTGAACTGTATGTGTACACAGTAGAGCTGTATATGTGTAATGTACATGTAGCTGAGCTGTATGTGTACACAGTAGAGCTGTATATGTGTAATGTACATGTAGCTGAGCTGTATGTGTACACAGTAGAGCTGTATGTGTGTAATGTACATGTAGCTGAGCTGTATGTGTACACAGTAGAGCTGTATATGTGTAATGTACATGTAGCTGAGCTGTATGTGTACACAGTAGAGCTGTATGTGTAATGTACATGTAGCTGAGCTGTATGTGTACACAGTAGAGCTGTATATGTGTAATGTACATGTAGCTGAGCTGTATGTGTACACAGTAGAGCTGTATATGTGTAATGTACATGTAGCTGGGCTGTATGTGTACACAGTAGAGCTGTATATGTGTAATGTACATGTAGCTGAGCTGTATGTGTACACAGTAGAGCTGTATATGTGTAATGTACATGTAGCTGAGCTGTATGTGTACACAGTAGAGCTGTATATGTGTAATGTACATGTAGCTGAGCTGTATGGGTACACAGTAGAGCTGTATATGAGTAATGTACATGTAGCTGAGCTGTATGGGTACACAGTAGAGCTGTATATGTGTAATGTACATGTAGCTGAGCTGTATGGGTACACAGTAGAGCTGTATATGTGTAATGTACATGTAGCTGAGCTGTATGTGTACACAGTAGAGCTGTATATGTGTAATGTACATGTAGCTGAGCTGTATGTGTACACAGTAGAGCTGTATATGTGTAATGTACATGTAGCTGAGCTGTATGTGTACACAGTAGAGCTGTATATGTGTAATGTACATGTAGCTGAGCTGTATGGGTACACAGTAGAGCTGTATATGAGTAATGTACATGTAGCTGAGCTGTATGGGTACACAGTAGAGCTGTATATGTGTAATGTACATGTAGCTGAGCTGTATGGGTACACAGTAGAGCTGTATATGTGTAATGTACATGTAGCTGAGCTGTATGGGTACACAGTAGAGCTGTATATGTGTAATGTACATGTAGCTGAGCTGTATTTGTACACAGTAGAGCTGTATATGTGTAATGTACATGTAGCTGAGCTGTATGTGTACACAGTAGAGCTGTATATGTGTAATGTACATGTAGCTGAGCTGTATGTGTACACAGTAGAGCTGTATATGTGTAATGTGCATGTAGCTGAGCTGTGTGTACACAGTAGAGCTGTATATGTGTAATGTACATGTAGCTGAGCTGTATGGGTACACAGTAGAGCTGTATGTGTGTAATGTACATGTAGCTGAGCTGTATGGGTACACAGTAGAGCTGTATGTGTGTAATGTACATGTAGCTGAGCTGTATGTGTACACAGTAGAGCTGTATGTGTGTAATGTACATGTAGCTGAGCTGTATGTGTACACAGTAGAGCTGTATATGTGTAATGTACATGTAGCTGAGCTGTATGTGTACACAGTAGAGCTGTATATGTGTAATGTACATGTAGCTGGGCTGTATGTGTACACAGTAGAGCTGTATGTGTAATGTACATGTAGCTGAACTGTATGTGTACACAGTAGAGCTGTATATGTGTAATGTGCATGTAGCTGGGCTGTATGTGTACACAGTAGAGCTGTATATGTGTAATGTACATGTAGCTGAACTGTATGTGTACACAGTAGAGCTGTATATGTGTAATGTGCATGTAGCTGAGCTGTATGTGTACACAGTAGAGCTGTATATGTGTAATGTGCATGTAGCTGAGCTGTATGTGTACACAGTAGAGCTGTATATGTGTAATGTTATGTACATGTAGCTGAGCTGTATGTGTACACAGTAGAGCTGTATGTGTAATGTACATGTAGCTGAGCTGTATGTGTACACAGTAGAGCTGTATGTGTAATGTACATGTAGCTGAGCTGTATGTGTACACAGTAGAGCTGTATATGTGTAATGTACATGTAGCTGAGCTGTATGTGTACACAGTAGAGCTGTATATGTGTAATGTGCATGTAGCTGAGCTGTATGTGTACACAGTAGAGCTGTATATGTGTAATGTGCATGTAGCTGAGCTGTATGTGTACACAGTAGAGCTGTATATGTGTAATGTACATGTAGCTGAGCTGTGTGTACACAGTAGAGCTGTATATGTGTAATGTACATGTAGATGAGCTGTATGTGTACACAGTAGAGCTGTATATGTGTAATGTACATGTAGCTGAGCTGTATGGGTACACAGTAGAGCTGTATATGTGTAATGTACATGTAGCTGAGCTGTACGTGTACACAGTAGAGCTGTATATGTGTAATGTACATGTAGCTGAGCTGTATGTGTACACAGTAGAGCTGTATATGTGTAATGTACATGTAGCTGAGCTGTATGTGTACACAGTAGAGCTGTATATGTGTAATGTACATGTAGCTGAGCTGTATGTGTACACAGTAGAGCTGTATATGTGTAATGTGCATGTAGCTGAGCTGTATGTGTACACAGTAGAGCTGTATATGTGTAATGTACATGTAGCTGAGCTGTATGTGTACACAGTAGAGCTGTATATGTGTAATGTGCATGTAGCTGAGCTGTATGTGTACACAGTAGAGCTGTATATGTGTTATATTCCTGCAGCAGCCTTCCCTTCTCTCCTCATCCTCATGTTCTCAGTGATAAGAGGTGATGGATCTTCTGAGATTAGAAGGAATCTTATTCATCCCATATCTAGACCCTCTCTTAACAGACTCCATTCCACATCTACAGACCCATCTCCAGAACATTACAGGTTCTACGGAATCTGGGATGGGTCAGAAACAAATAAAAATGTAATTTCTCTATCGGCTCCATTGGGGGACGGGACACAGACTCTGGGATTATGCTGCTGTCTATAGGAGGTTGACACTATGGTAACCAAAAAGTCGTCTCCTCCCAGCAGGATATACCCGCCTCCAGGCTACTGAACAATTCAGTTTTTGCTTAGTGTCTTAAGGAGGTGGACATGGTCTGGTTTTCTCCAGACCAAGTCTCATATTTTTATTTTTTATTTTCTTAGGTTTAGGGAATGTGTTAGTTCTTTATTCCTTTTTAGTTCTGTTTTCAGGTGGGGACTCAGGAACGCAATGTTCACTGTTTCCCCATTGCGAGAGGTGGCAGGCATCTTGGATGTATTGTTAAACCCCTCTCGCCAACAGTCAGCGCTTGGGGTTGTACCTCATGGGTCCGGGTCCCCCTACCTCCCTGTTCACCTCCCTTGGCTTGCCTCATGAGCTTGGCTTGCCGCAGGTGAAAAGGCTGACTGAAGACTACAGTCTGAAGACTTCTTTAGTTAAGTTCTTCAGCATGAGGTGAGTATCTTTTCTCCCTAGGTCTTGCAACAGCTGGAGACCCTCTGGTTTTGGCCCTATCCTGCAGAAGCTGGGGCTGGCCTAAGTTATCTTATTTCCCTGCAGGGGGATAGTTTTTTTTTATTATTGGGGGAGCAGTGGCTACAGTACAAGCACAGTAAGGGGGCACTTTATTAAGTGTGTGTGTAGTAAGGGTGCACTTTATTAAGTGTGTGTGTGTCTGTTTTATAGTACACGCGCCGCAGGCTTCTTCATGCGAGCGAGTGCACTTTTTACTTTCACTTTCGGCAGCCGCGGCTGCCGACGGCACTTCGCCCGCTCCGTCCCCGGGCGCACAGAACTCACTGCAGGCAGCGTGTGCGCTCGGGGTTCGGAGCGGGCGCCATTACAGAGTAAGTCCCGCGGTATCCTTCGGCAGCCCGGCGGACGTTAGCTCCACCCACCTGGCCGCATAAGCGCCTCTGTAGCACGGAATGGCCACCAATCAGCGCGGTGCGCGAGCTGGGGCCGTACAGGGGCCAATCACAGAGCTCCTTGCTCTGACCCGGCCTCTTCCTTCTATTGGCCGGCATCTCTTCACTCAGCACGATGCAGAGTTCTCCTCACAGCAGCTGCCTTGGGACACAGACATGGGTGAGACTGTTCATTTTTTTTGTCATGTCCGTGCCCAGAACTGTTCCTCCCTCTAAGCAGATATTGGGAATATTAGTTACCCATTACGCTTGTAAAAGCTGCTCTGCAAAAATGCCAGGTTCTGCTGAACCCACTTGTTCTGCCTGCTCCACTACTTCCCCAGACCCCCCTGCTATTTCTAACCCAGGTGCCCCCTCAGACCCAGTGGGATCGGTCGCCCCTCCAGCCTGGGTTTCCTCCCTCTCCCAGTCTATATCTGACTTGGCACAGGTCTCCCGTTCTGTGGTGACTGCCTTGGAGAGGTCTACCCTTCACCGGCCCTCTAGAAGGTCCCTTTCCCCTTCTCCCTACGTTTCGCATAAGCATAATAGGGGTGTCTCCTCTGATTCGTCCCCCCAGTCTTCTGGTAGACACCGTCGTTCCTCTCGCAGGTCTCGCCCGACCACTTCTTCAGGCCACACATGTCACTCTCCCAGAGGACTTTCGCGTGGTCGCCGCTCTGGCTCTCCTGATCCACGTACCAGGTTGGAGTCTCTCTTTTCCAGGGCCGCCTCCACTCGTTTGCACTCTCCTGTAGAGCTAGCGGCCGAGGGTTCCGATTTGGAGGACCGTTCGGACTCAGTGGACACGGTGAACTCAATGGTTATGGCCATTAGAGACACCTTTAACCTTGAGGACCCAGGAACTTCGGACGCAGCTCCAGAAGTATCCTTTCATCGTGCCCGACCGGCACCCAAGGTGTTCAGCTCTCACGCTGAATTTGAGGCCATTCTAGAATCTGCCTGGAAGCACCCTGAGAAGAAGTTTCAGGGACTGAAGAAAGTCCAAGCGCAATATCCTTTCGCCAAGGACCTTGTCTCCAAAGTGACTTCCTCTCTGTCGGTGGATCCTCCGGTTTCCCGCCTCTCTAAAGCTACTACTTTGCTGCTGGCGGATGCAGCTGCCTTCAAGGATCCTGCAGACAAAAAGGTTGGGTTGTTAGCGAAGTATGCCTTAGAAGCAGCGGGTTCTTCCCTGCTTCCTGCCTTCGCCTCCACCTGGGTGTCTCAGGCCCTCTCGGTTTGGCATTCCCAACTCCGTCAGGGCATTCTTTCAGGTTCTCCTCCGGAAGAACTGTCTGCTTTGGCCCTCCAATGTTCCAAAGCTGGAGATTTCTTTTGTTCTGCTTCCTAGCACTCAGCTCGCTGCGCTGCCTTTGCCACCGGTAATCTAGTGGCCCTCCGTCGTTCCATTTGGCTTAAAACTTGGAACGCGGACGCTGCATCTAAGAAGTCTCTCACTGAGATTCCTTTTACTGGTTCCCGACTTTTTGGCAAGCGCCTGGATGAGATTATCTCTGAGTCGACAGGGGGCAAGAGCTCTTTATTACCTCAAAACAAGTCTAGCACTTCCTTCCGCAGGAAGTCTTCTTCCTTTCAGTCCTTTCGGATGTCAGGCCCTTCTAAAGGGTCCAGCCAGGCGCCTCCACGGGACAAGAAGGTCCCCTTTTTCAAGGCGCGTCCCTCGTGGAAGTTGGACACCAACCGTCCCGACCGTTTTGCGGCCTAATCGGGCAACCGCAAACCCACTTCTGCATGAAGGGACGCCCCCACCCGCAGCTTTTTCTCGGGTGGGAGGTCGCCTCTTGCTTTTTCGAGACGTTTGGCCCATGCACATTCAGGACTCCTGGGTCAGGGACGTGTTATCCAACGGATACCGGATAGAATTTGCCTCCCTTCCGAGGGATCGTTTTTTCCAGTCCCGTGCTCCCCGGTCTCCCTCGCTTGCGAGGGAATTTTGGGAGGCTCTTCAGTCCCTTCTCATCCAGGGTGTCATTGTCCCAGTTCCTTCAAGGGAATGCTTTCAGGGTTTTTATTCCAATCTTTTCGTGGTCCCCAAGAAAAACGGTTCTGTGCAGCCAATCCTGGATCTCAAACGTCTCAACCAACATCTTCTGATCTGCCATTTCCGAATGGAATCTCTCCGTTCGGTGGTGGCATCTATGGATCAAGGGGAGCTTCTTTCCTCGGTGGACATCAAAGATGCCTACCTTCACGTTCCAATTTTCCCCGGACACCAGCGGTACCTCCGCTTTGCGGTTCCGGAAGGTCATTATCAATTTGTGGCTCTCCCCTTCGGTCTGGCCACAGCGCCACGAGTCTTTACCAAGATTCTGGCACCTGTGGTAGCTCTGTTACGGTCAAGAGGGGTCTCAGTGATGCCCTACTTGGACGACCTCATCAAAGCCCCCACCAGAGCCCAGGCTCTGGGGAATGTGAGCCTCACTCTTCAGACATTATGTCGCTTCGGGTGGATGGTCAACCGAGACAAGTCGGTTCTCTCCCCCACCCAGTCTCTGGTCTTCTTGGGGCTTCAGTTTGACTCTGCCTCGGCTCAGATTCGCCTTCCGCCGGACAAACATATGACCCTCTTGTCGGGAGTCCGCTCCCTCTGGACACCATCCCCGGTCTCCATCCGTACTTGCATGGCAGTCCTAGGTCGAATGGTGGCAGCCATGGAGGCCGTACCCTTTGCCCAGTTTCATTACCGTCCTCTTCAGCTGGCAATTCTTGCACGATGGGACAGGTCCCCTCTCTCTCTCGATCGCAGGATTCTTCCGCTCCGGACACAGCGGTCTCTGCACTGCTGGCTCCGCTCCCCTCTTCTTCTTCAGGGGCGTTCGTTCCTCCCCCTCCACTGGCAGGTGGTCACGACGGATGCCAGCCTGTCGGGCTGGGGGGGTGTTTTCAGGAATCAGACGGTTCAGGGCCTCTGGCCTCCCCAAGTAGCCCTTCTTTCCATAAACGTTCTGGAACTGAGGGCGATTTATCTGTGTCTGAAGCATTGGAAGTCCCTGCTTCTGGGTCACCCTGTCCGTGTCCAGTCGGACAATGCCACGGCCGTGGCATACATCAATCGGCAGGGCAGCACTCGCAGCTCAGCGGCCATGTCTGAGGTATCAAAGATCCTCCTCTGGGCGGAACGAGTGGTTCCAACCATTTCGGCGATTCACATTCCGGGAGTTCTCAATTGGGAAGCGGATTTCCTCAGTCGGTCCTCAGCCGACCCCGGAGAGTGGTCTCTTCTTCCGGAGGTGTTCGCGCAGGTCTGCGACCTCTGGGGGACCCCGGATGTGGATCTCTTCGCGTCTCGACACAACTGGAAAGTTCCGAAGTTTGTGTCAGAGACAAGGGACCCCCTGGCTCTAGCCACGGATGCCTTCGTAATTCTGTGGTCGGGCTTTGTCCTGCCCTAAATGTTCCCTCCTCTCCCTCTCCTTCCCAGGGTTCTGAGGAAGCTCTAGGCGGTAGGAGTCCCCTCCATTCTGGTGGCTCCAGACTGGCCTCGAAGGGCATGGTACGCCGACGTGGTCTGGCTTCTAGACGACGTTCCGTTCCACCTTCCTCTTCGTCCAGACCTACTCTCACAGGGTCCCCTTTGCCATCCCAATTTACAGTCGCTGCATTTGACGGCGTGGCGGTTGAGACCGCGGTTCTAAGGGCCCGCAGCTTCTCTTCCCAGGTAATTCGCACCATGCTTAGGGCTCGCAAGCCCTCCTCTGCGAAAATTTACCACCGTACCTGGCGATCTTACTTTCGTTGGTGCGAAGCTCAATCTTTTTCTCCAGTTACCTTTTCCGTGCCCCGTCTCCTTTCCTTTTTACAGTCGGGGTTGGAACTAGGGCTGGCTCTCAGTTCCCTTAAGGTCCAGGTTTCGGCCCTTTCTATTCTTTTTCAGCATCCTCTGGCTTCCAATTCTCATGTCCGGACCTTCCTCCAAGGAGTGGCACACGCGGCCCCTCCTTACCGTTCCCCTTCTCCCCCTTGGGACATGAACTTAGTTTTAGGAGCTCTCCAGGGCGCACCCTTTTAGCCACTTAGGGAGGTTCCCCTTCGCCTGCTTTTCTGGAAAGTGGCGTTTCTTATAGCTATTACCTCCATTAGGAGAGTTTCTGAACTGGCAGCTCTCTCCTGCCGTTCCCCTTTCCTGATAATTCATCAGGAGAAGGTTGTTTTCCGCCAGATCCGTCTGTCCTTGCCTAAAGTTGTTTCGGCCTTTCATCTCAACGAGGACATCGTCTTTCCGTCCTTTTGTCCCGCTCCTTCTCATCCCAGGGAGCGTCTGCTTCACAAATTGGATGTGGTTCGAGCGGTTCTCTTTCCGTCACCTCTTCCTTTCGTCAGTGCGATTCTTTTTTCGTTCTTACGGAAGGCGGTCGGAAGGGACAGCCTGCTACTAAGGCCACCATTTCTCGGTGGATCCGATGGCCTATTTCGGAAGCTTACAGCTGCAAGGGGAGGACCCCACCTTTCAGGGTTCTGGCTCATTCCACCCGCTCTGTGGGAGCATCCTGGGCTCTCCGAAACAAGGCCTCGGCCTCGCAGATCTGTAAAGCGGCCACTTGGTCATCTTTACACACTTTTTCAAAATTCTATCAGGTTCATACCTTCGCATTGGCTGATGCTAGTCTGGGCCGTAAGGTGTTGCAGGCGGCGGTGGTACAGCCGACTGCCTCACCTTTTTTATCCTCTGCCCACCCAAGGGACGGCTTTGGTACGTCCCAGAGTCTGTGTCCCCCAATGGAGCCGATTAGAGAAAAGGAGATTTTTTTGACTTACCGTAAAATCTCTTTCTCGAAGGATCCATTGGGGGACACAGCTCCCGCCCCTTTTTTCTGGGGATCCTTTTCGTTATCTGTCTGAGGGAGTGTTCAGTTATTGTTTCTTCGGGTTCTCGGACAGTTTATGTTTTTTTTTTCCTTTGACCTGTCGGTCTCCTCCTATTGCTCTGAGACGAAACTTAATTGCTCAGTGGCCTGGAGGCGGGTATATCCTGCTGGGAGGAGACGACTTTTTGGTTACCATAGTGTCAACCTCCTAGAGACAGCAGCATATACCCAGAGTCTGTGTCCCCCAATGGATCTTTCGTGAGAGAGAGAGAGTTTACGGCAAGTCTAAAAAAATCTCCTTTTCCTGCCCAGACTTTTGTGGAATCTTCCTGGTTCAGCTAATTTCTTCCAGCAGAGAAAAGGACAACCCTTCAGGATCAGATAAAGGAATTCATGACTCTCAGGACCTGATCGATCAGCTCAGCTATGTCCGTCCTAGGAAACCTACCGTCATGTGTCCCTGCAGTAATGGGGACTCCGATCAATCCAGACCCCTACAGAGATTTATACTGTGGTGGGGACAGAAGCAGTTTGTCATTACAGAAAATACTTTTCCGCCCTCAGGGGGTCAGATCAGGTCTACGATGGAGGCTCAGAGCACCCAACCTGAGAACAGGGGTCACATGACCCAAAACAGATCTTAGCGGTTACCATGGACACCAGCATTTGGGGTCAGAGAGGTCATGTAGACCACGTCTCAGTGCAGGCAAGTGGAATCCTCTAATGGAGAAGAAATTCACAAGGTCAAAAAATATTTTCTCTAAATCCCAGAGACTATCTGACAGGAGTAGATGCTCTTTCCAGGATTTGTCGGTGGAACTAGTTTATACCTTCCCTCTTCCTCCACTGATCCAAGGTTAAAGGGGTACTCCAGTGGAAAACTCTCTGCTGACATCTGTCCATTTTAAGAACTGTCCAGATTAGGAGAAAATCCCCATAGCAAACATATGCTGCTCTGAACAGTTCCTAAAACGGACAGAGATGTCAGCAGAGAGCACTGTGTTCCAAAAAGAAAATAATTTCCTCTGTAGTATTCAGCAGCTAATAAGTACTGGAAAGATTATGATTATCTAATAGAAGTAATTTACAAATCTGTTTAACTTTCTGGTACCAGTTGATAAAAATAAAAATAAAGTTTTCAGTACCCCTTTAAGGCTTCTGACACTGTCCACATAGAAGTCTTTGGGCTTGGACTCCATATTGTATTGAGGGTTGTAGTCAATGGAGAATATTCAGAGCAAGGTCTTGTTACCAGTGGGGCCCTCTGGGATCTGTACTGGGGCCCATTGTGTAATATTCTTATTCATGACATTACAGAAGGTCTTGGGGGTTCGGTATTGTTCTTTTTGCAGATGATACAAAGATTTGTAACAGGATTAATGTTCTTGGAGGGATACGACAAACGGAAAAGAATTAAGATAATCTAAAGGAATGGTTAGAACTCTGGACACTGACATTAAATGTGGATAAGTGCAAGATAATGGGGGGAAATAACCCTCGGGCAGAATATAGAATATGTGAAACAGTCCTGACCTCAGTGTCTGAGGAAAGGGATTTAGGGGTCATTATCTCAGAAGACTTAGGCCATGTTCACACAATGTAAATTTGCAGCCATCCGGGACTCCTGCACTGTTGCGGTACTACTACAATTTTCATTATGGAACAGACTTGTTTCCATGATAGGAGTAGTAGTTTCCCCACTGCAGGAGTCGGCGGGCAGCTGGGGAGACTACTGTAGCGATAGTATTACTACTCCCATCATTAATTGGGGGAACAGGTGGCATGTCAGCCTCACCAATCACCAGCGATGTATTTTTTACTGTACAACCAGGGAAATACAACATGTGTTTGATTAAACCAAGAATATGGATGTACAGGAGCTTTGGAGGGTTAATGTGTATTATTTGTCTCCACTTTTCTTGTGCTGTTAGCTTACAATCTGTAGATATACTGTGTGTCTGCTTAAGCCTTATAAATTTATATATATTTTTTTAAACTGAAATCCAGACAAATCCAAAAACTTGGGATAGCAATCCCAGGGAAAAAGAGAGAAGGCAATACAGCAAGGTCATTGCTCAATACACTAGCACAACTGCAAGCATAATCAAAAACATAAAACAAGGAACAAAAAGAAAGGGGAGGGGTAGGATGGAAGAGGAGGGAGGGGGAGGAAAGACAAGGGGATTACGAACAAATAAAGGGATGAAACCAAGGGAAATCACAAAGAGAGAGAAAAGGAGTATAGAGAATTAGAGGTCCAAAGAAGAGGAAGAGAAAATATATATCAAGAGGGTCCCAGGGGGCCTACACAGAATGAAATTTGGGGATAGTATTGTTTAGAGAGGCTGTAAGGTACTCAAGAGTACGGATCTCCCGTATCCTATCCCTGAGATCATCCCCTGAAGGAGGGAGGGGTCTCTTCCAACACCTCGCTATAAGAGTCTTTGCTGCCAGTACTATGTGTAGGAAGAGCTTAAATAGCTGTTTAGAAAGGGCCTTGGAAGACAAGTGCAACAAGTAAACAAGGGGATCTAGAGGCACAGTAGCATTGGGGATCTCAAAGAGCAAATCCCTCACCATAATCCAGAAGGGAACTATTAGGGGACACGACCAGAAGATATGAAAGGCAGTACCAAGGCCCACTCCACAACGCCAGCATTGTGGAGGAATATCTGGGTTCAACCTATTGAGTAGGGCCGGTGTGTGATACCAGCCCATGAGTAGTTTATACTGTGTTTCCATGTAGGTCGTGCAGACAGAGGCTTTGGAGGCCCGTTCCCAAATCAGTCTCCATTGAGGGAAGGTGATAGGAGTGCCCAGGTCTTCCTCCCAACGGCCTATGTGTACCTATGTGATGGGGGGTGGTCAGTGCGGGGAGACAGCAGAAAGGAGTAGATACTAGAAAGGAGCCCCCATTGTAAAGGTCCCCCCTGCATACTTGTTCAAAACCCGTCGGCAGAGACACAGTTAGGGAGGCTTGCTTAGAAAGGAAGTAAAGATGAAGTTGAGCATAGCGAGACTCCTCAGAAGCCCCTAAGCCCCAGCAAGATACCAATTGGTTACAGGAGGAGAGAACCCTCATACAAGGATCAACAAGGCCGTCCCAACAGAAGAGATTTCGAGACCCCCACTCCCTCACCATGTCAGAGGACAGGTCCGGCTGAAAGTCAGGATGATACAAGAATGTAGGGGAGGGGGAGGAAAGCAGGCCAAAACATCGGAAGCAAAAGGACCAGACATAGCGAGAAAAAGACATAGGACCTAAAAGGGGACTATCCAGAGAGGGAAGGGGAGCGGTCCATTGGAAAAAGTTAGGATGGACAGGGGCCAACCAGTTTTTCCAGCTCCATTCATTTACTATAGGCGCGATACGTGGACCAGGCGGCCAAATGGCGGAGGTGGGCTGCCCAGTAGTATTTGGTAACATCGGGAACACCTAAGCCCCCTAGCGACCGGATGGCCATCATTACAGACATCGGGAGTCTGTGGTGTTTTCCATCCCATATAAACCGAAAAATAGCCGATTGGAAAGAACGTAGCACCGTAAGGGGGACCCGTACCGGCAGGGTTTCGAAAAAATAAAGCAATTTAGGAAGGATAGTCATTTTAACCGCCGCTATACGCCCGAAAAAGATGTATTGAGTCCGCCAACGATCCAACATAGTTTGTAATTCACGGAAGAGCGCAGGATAGTTGACAGAGTACAGTGTAGAGTAACAAGGGGAGAGCGACACACCAAGATAGGTAATAGCAGACGTGGACCAATGAAAAGAATAATCAGCTTGCAACAGAGAAGACAAAGGAGGAGGGAGATTGAGAGGCATAGCCACAGATTTAGAGAGATTGACCTTGTAACCTGAGATTCTACCAAAGTCATGCAGCAATTTATACAGAGAGGGAAGAGAGATTAGAGGATTAGTAAGGGTGAGTAAGATATCGTCAGCAAAAAGACAGAGCTTAAATTCCCTTCCGTGCAAAGAAACTCCAGAAATGTTCAAATCCCCCCCGGATCAAGGCTGCCAGAGGCTCAATACATAATGCAAAAATCAGGGGGATAACGGACATCCCTGTCGGGTCCCATTCTGCAGGGTTAAGGTAGGAGAGGAGGCAGAGGGGAGCTTAAGAGAAGCCATAGGGGCAAAATACAGACCCTGGAGGGCAACAAGAAAGTTGCCAGAGATCCCCAATTTTTGCAAAGTAGCGAACATAAATGGTCATCCTAGCCTATCAAAGGCCTTCTCAGCATCTAAGCTGAGGACCAGGGCTTGCTCAGATCTCCTATTAACCACATCAACCAGATCCACCACTCTTCTCGTATTGTTACCTCCCTGATGGCAGGGAACGAAGCCTACCTGATCCGTTTGCACAAGCGAGGGCATGAAGTGACAAACGTGGGTCGCCAGAACCTTAGAGAATAGTTTCAGATCTGAGTTGAGGAGGGCAATAGGCCTATAACTGGAACAGTCATGAGGATCTTTACCAGGCTTAGGGATTAAGGTTATCAAAGAGTGAAGAAAAGGCTGAGGGATGGTTTCACCCTCCATGAAAGTGTTAAATAAAGAAACCAAGCGGTGGAGAACAACAGAAGAGTAAGTATTATAGTAAAAGTAAGTAAAACCATCAGGACCCGGGGAGCGTCCCGCAGGAAGAGACTTTAGGACCTCTGAAAGCTCCTCCAAGGTGATTAAAGCATTCAAGGAGTCTATCAGCCACTGAAAGAGTCGGGAGACTACACTGAGAGCGGAAGGAGGTGAGAGCTGCTGAGCGCTCACCCGAGTCAGAGGGTAACAGAAGGAAGGGAGTAAAGTTTTGAGTAATAGTCAAAGAATAGTTTAGCAATAGAGTCAGGGTGGTGCTGGAGAGTTCCAGAGGGGTCTTTCAGCGCTGAGGGGGCCTGAGTGGCATCCCGATACCGTAGGCGGCGAGCTAACATAGATTGAGCTTTGTTGCCTTTTTCATAAAAATGTTGTTTAGCACACAGGAGTTGACGCTCTACTTTGTGGAGGGCCAAGTCGTATAATTGGGATCTAGCTGCCACCAAAGCCTCAGCACCGACAGTGAGGGGGAGGAAAGCAAAAGGGATTCCAGATGCTGCACTTGAGCCCTAAGTTCTCGGGAGCAAGTCTGCACATCACGTTTCAGCCTAGAGCCCAGGCCAATACAATGACCCCGGACTACAGCCTTGTGGGCTTCCCATAGAATCGCCTGCGAGGACACAGGGCCCTCATTATCGGCAAAGTAAGTGGTGATGCTGCTCTGGATCGAGTCCCAAGAAGAGGGGTTTTTAAGTAAAGACGCCAATGACAGCGGCGCACAGAAGATTGGAAAGGAGAAAGTGAAAGAAGGACAGGGCTATGATCAGACCACGAGATAGGCTATAAAGAAGCAGAAGAAAGCATACAGACCATGGGCAGGTTCCCAAAAAAGTAGTCGATACGAGTATGAAGGTTATGGGGGCGGGAGAAAAATGTAAAAGAGAGATCTGAAGGGTGACTAATCATCCAGAGATCATACAACCCCGCCGAACGTATCAGACGATGAAAGTGTGTCGAGAGGCTGTGTGTGTGTTGGGTCTGTGAGGGGGTAGAAGGTGAACCCGAGATGGAGAGCCGATCCACAATAGGAGAGAAGACCAGGTTAAAATCCCCCCTAAAAGCCAGGTCGAAGAGGAAAAAGACCATAATAGGGAGAGAACCCTACGTAGGAAGGGAATCTGAGATGAGTTGGGGGCATAGATATTACAGAGAAGGAGTTGCTTATCTTCCAGGGTACCCTGGACACAACAAATCTCCCAGAGGAGTCAGCATAGGAAGAGAAAACGTGAAGGGGGCAATGTTTAGAAATAAGAATAGCAACCCCCGCTACCTTCCTATCAGAGGAGGCAAGAAAAGACTGAGGATAGATGTGTCGTAGGAAGTGGAAGGTACCCGTCTTGTCAAAGTGTGTCTCCTGAAGGTACACTATTTCTGCGCGTAGGGACACTAACTCCCTCTGCAACAGGTGTCTCTTTGGGGAATTCAGTCCCTTAACATTCAGTGAAACGCACTTAGCCATGAGGGGGAGTGCACAAGGAAAAGTGCAAGTGACAAGTGTGCTTACTCAGAATCACACGGGTGTGCAGGAGTGGTGGAATCAGGGAGAAGGGCCCGGAAATCTCCGAGGAAGAGTGTAGTCCCTGGAAGAAAGAGAGAGGGACCAAAAAGACAGAGAGAGGGAAAAAGGAGCAAGAAACAAAACAAGGAGGACAAACAAGAAACAAAAGGGAGGGGACAACAGGGGAGGTACAAAAAAACAACAGTATGATGGATAAACCAATGGCTCTAAGGCCAGAGAAGAGGCCAAATTAAGACTGCACAATAAGAAAAACATTGCAATCAAAAACATTTCAAAGTTTGTCAAGGCCTCAGGGGGAGAGTGGAAGTACACATCAAAGCTTCAGGTAGAAAAGCTCCACCCCGATACCAGGCCAAAGACACAACCGCAACCCACCACTACTTGCAATTGGTTATGGAAATTGCTACTAACACAGAACCAGACAAACATCTAGAGCCCGCCAAAATAGAAAAAATGTCTACAATTAAGTCCCCTCATAGATAGTAGGCCACCCTAGACAGCCACTCGGAAAGTCAGGGAGGATTAACGGAGGAGGGCAAGTCACAGTGATTCTGATCAGATCTACGATGCCTCCCACGAGCAGGCTGCCACACAGTTGGAAGAGGAGGAGGGGTCAGGGCCCAATCCGTGAGCCGTGGGATCTGTAGGTCAAGGGTAGCACAAAACCCGGGCACATCTGCATGAGACCGTAGAACTGCAGAGCGCCCAGAAGCGCAAAAGGGAAGGACCATCTATAGGGTATCTGAGCTGAGCGTAGAGTGGACAAAAGGGGCTGCAACATCTTACTTTTACGCAGGGTGATCCAAGAGAGGTCCTGAAACAATTGGATAAGGGCCCCATCAAAGTCGAAGTTCCTCGGGGAGCACGCTTTAGCCATAATACGCTCCTTCAATTGGAAATTGGTCACACAGCAAATAACATCCCTAGGGGGGCCATTGGTGGGACGAGGTCGGAGGGCTCGATGAGCACGATCCAGCTTGATTTTATGAGAAGGTTGGAGGAGATGGAGACAGGCACCGCCACACACCACTGCAGAGGAGGATGGAGTAGCTGAGGAAGATGGCGGCCGGAGCGCAGACCGCAGCTCTTCTCGCTCCGGAGAGCAGGCAGAGGAAGGCTGACAGCACACGCTCCCCTCACTCAGATCTCTGCCAGCTGGATCAGAAGGGGGCGCTGGAGGTAAGAGTCGGGGACGGGATGTCCTTCCCCTGGCACACAGTAAAGCTCCGACTCCGGTGCTGTGCGCAGTGCAGCAGCGCTCACTGACCGGAAGCGCAGAGCGTGCGGAGGCCCTGGTGAAGCAGGCGGGGAGGCCGGGGCCGAGGCAGGAGCCCTGGTGAGGTAACGGGCGATGGTTCCCGACGGAGTCTGAGGGGTCAGGCACACAAGCAGCAGCTTCTTCCGTCGTCTGATACCCCTCGCCATCAGAACAGCAGTGGTGGGAGCAAATGAAGCGTAGTAGTGGTATCAGGGTGAATGGAGCTCCCTCAACACGCCGCCATCTCAGACCACAGCAAGCCACGCCCCCCCTGAAACCTTATAAATTTAAGTAAGGCCATTTAGATGTCTGTGCTGCCTTTACAGTAATTTAAATACGTATTGCTATCATACAGGTTTGTTCAGTTGTACTGTGCCTGGAAAAAGGTTGGCTGGGATTTGTAGTGCATGATGAGGCTTCTGTAGGAATGGACAGGAGGTCCCTGAGAGGAGCCCACAGATGAAGGCTGTGCTCACTTTGCTGTGGTATTGTATATCCTAGGGATTGTGCTCAGCCAGCTGTGGAGGTTATCGTGATATGGAAAGGCTTTTTAGGATTCTGTAGGATCGCATAGCTCTGGCCCCGGCTCATACACACACTGGGGGTCATATTCAAAACTCTTCACATCAACAATTTTGCGTTTCACGCCAAAAAAGAGATGATGTAGTTTTTGGGGAAAAGGTGTTATTTAATCAGCTATTTTTATGCCAAACCCCGCAATTTTGGCACAAAAAAAAAAACATCCAATATGGCAGCAACAAAAATATTTGGCGGCAAATTTGGCAATTTGTTTTGGCACAAATAAAAACCCTAAAGTGCCATGAAAATGAACTCTTACATATTTACATATTTTTGAAGCAGCACAAGAGACCTTTGAAATTGTGAGAATAAAAAAAAGTGTAATTAATAAAACTGTAACAGAAATGACAGTCATTTTTGAATATCTCCCCCACTGTCTGTCTATTTGTCTCTTACCAGAATGTCGGCAGCTGCGCTTTGCCTTTAAAACTGTGTAAAAGACCCTATGCTGCCCCCTATTGGCCTGGGAGCTGACTGACACATAAACCAGCAAATCATCGTAAACCTGGTGTGATCATGTGATAGTTGTAAGGAATGCTGGTCAACCTGACGCCATTTCCCTGCCCCTGTACTTCCTGCTTCCTCTGGGCACCAAAACGCCATGTGCTCTTCATCCCTCATGTTATCACACACATTACCCGGGACGCACAATCTGAACCTAGAAGTGTTCAGAACTCATCCCTAGTGGTGAGTTACTGTATTACTTCTATTACTTGGGATAATTGTCTATAAATGTTCCCCAACACCTATAGGACTTTTTATAATGTGTAAAGTTCTTCCATCAGAATCATGTCCTAGAAGCCAGAAGATAGAAGTGATTTTGTGTCTCTAATCTGGTCATGTCCTGGAATTCTTCATCACTGGAATAAGTCCCTTCTCTCTGAGGTGTTTGGGTCTCCAGTAGCAGCTCCCCATGGATTATGCCTGTTGGGTCTTCTCCATGAGGAGCAGTGAATATCACAACCATATATCACACTCTTTTCCTACCATGTAAACTATAGTGATGACATCGCTGGATCGGTGACTACGTTCTAAAAGAAAACTTTTATTAACAATTGGGAACAAGTTTGGAGATGCAGTATATGATATATGTATAAATGTCAGATATCCTATGTACATGGTTAATATATAGATGTGTTATCTGCATCATTTATTGCTCTGAATTGTTCTCTCTCCTGTGTGAATTCTTAGATGTCTGATAAGATTTGATTTCTGAGCGAAACCTTTCCCACATTCAGAACAGAAAAATGGCTTCTCTCCTGTGTGAATTCTTTGATGTAGGATTAGTATTGATTTCTGAGTAAAACATTTGCCACATTCTGAACATGAAAAAGGCTTCTCTCCTGTGTGAGTTAATTGATGTATAACAAGATCTTGTTTCCGAGTAAAATATTTCCCACATTCTGAACATGAAAACGGCTTGTCTGCCATGTGACGTTTTTTATGTAAAACAAGCAGTGATCTATGGGAAAAACATTTTCCACATTCTGAACATGAAAATGGCTTCTCACCTGTGTGAATTCTTTGATGTTCAACAAGAACTGAATTCTGACTAAAACATTTCCCACATTCTGAACATGAGAATGGCTTCTCTCCTCTGTGAATGCTTTGATGTCGAACAAGATATGATTTCTGAGTAAAACATTTCCCACATTCTGAACATGAAAATGGCTTCTCTCCTCTATGAATGCTTTGATGTCGAACAAGATATGATTTCTGAGTAAAACATTTCCCACATTCTGAACATGAAAATGGCTTCTCTCCTGTGTGAGTTCTTTGATGATAAACAAGAGATGATTTATCAGTAAAACATTTCCCACATTCTGAACATGAAAATGGCTTCTCTCCTCTATGAATGCTTTGATGTCGAACAAGATATGATTTCTGAGTAAAACATTTTCCACATTCTGCACATGAAAATGGCTTCTCTCCTGTGTGAGTTCTTTGATGATGAACAAGAGATGATTTATCAGTAAAACATTTCCCACATTCTGAACATGAAATTAACTTATCTCCTGTGTGAGTTTTCTGATGTTTAACAAAAGAGCATTTCCAAGTAAAACATTTCCCGCATTCAGAACATGACAATGGCTTCTCCCCTGTGTGTGTAATTTGATGTCTAACAAGATATGATTTAAAAGGAAAACATTTCCCACATTCTGGACATGAAAATCGCTTTTCCTTATTTTGTATAACAGACTGAGATGAATCTTTAGGTCGGACTTGTATAACAGGATGAGATGAGAGATCTTGGCTGTGAAGGGCTGAGGGTGTATCTGGGATAATGGAATGTTCTTCATATGTATCTTGTGTGATATCATCATCTGCTTTATAATCTGAAGATATAAGATTCTCCTCTGAACTCCTGGTACAGTCATCTGCAAAAAATAACACATTTTATTTTTAAGCAATAATCTTAACCCCTTAAAGGGGTACTCCACTGGAATTTTTTATTTTATTTTTTTATCAACAGGTGCCAGAAAGTTAAACAGATTTGTAAATTACATCTATATAAAAATCATAACCCTTCCAATACTTATCAGCTGCTGTATTCTCCAGAGAAAGTTAATTTCCTTACTGTCTGACCACAGTGCTCTCAGCTGACACCTCTGTCCATGTCAGGAACTGTCCAGAGCAGGATAGGTTTGCTATGGGGATTTTCTCCTACTCTGGACAGTTCCTAAAATGGACAGAGGTGTCAGCAGTGAGCACTGTGATCAGACTGGAAAGAAATTAAAAAAGAAAAAAACTTCCTGTGGAGCACACAACAGATGATAAGTACTGGAAGGACTGAGATTATTTAATAAAAGTAATTTACAAATCTGTTCAACTTTCTGGCACCAGTTGATTTAATTTTTTTTTTCCAGGGGAGTACCCCTTTAACCCCTTAGGGACTCAGCCCTTTTTTGAAATTCTGACCACTGTCACTTTATTAATAACTCTGAGATGCTTTTACCTTTTATTCTGATTACGATATTGTTTTTTCGTGACATATTCTACTTTAACATAGTGGTAATTTTTTGTCATTACTTGCATCCTTTCTTGGTGAAAAATCCCCAAATTTCATGAAAATTTAGAAAATTTTGAATTTTTCTAACTTTGAAACTCTCTGCTTGTAAGGAAAATGGATATTCCAAATAAATTAAATATCGATTCACAAATACAATATGTCTACTTTATGTTCACATCATAAAGTTAGCATGTTTTTACTTTTTGAAGACATTAGAGGGCTTCAAAATATAGCAGCAATTTTCAAAATTTTCACGAAAATTTCAAAATCTGAATTTTTCAGGGACCAGTTACGTTTGAAGTGTATTTGAGGGGTGTTTCTGTGAGAAATACCCCATAAATGACCCCATTATAGAAACTACACCCCTCAAAGTATTCAAAAGGACATTCAGACAGTTTGTTAACCCTTTAGGTGTTTCACAAGAATAGCAGCAAAGGGGAGGAGAAAAATCTAAATCTGCATTTTTTACACTAACATGTTCTCGTAACCCCATTTTTTTCATTTTTAAAAGTGATATTAGGAGAAAAAGCCCCCCAAAATTTGTAGCCCAATTTCTCTTGAGTATGGAAATACCTCATATGTTGACATAAAGTGCTCTGCTGGCTCACAACATGGCTCAAGAGGGAAAGAGCAACTGTGGGATTTTTTAAAGCAAATTTTGCGGTCATGGTTTTTAGGGGCCATGTTTGTTGGTAAAATTATATTTTGATATCTATGTTCTCTGTGTGTGTGTATATATATATATATATATATATATATATATATATGCCTAACTTTAGATGGTGTTGGCTGGTTTTATCTAGTTTCAGTTAAACATTATCTTAGTTATGGCCAGTGTCTAGTGATGCTCGAAAACTATCCAAATGACCTTGGAAAATAATGATACTTTTCTAAGTTAACAAGCTTTTTCTATGATAAGAAAGAAAGTGTAAAAGGAACCTGTGATTGGAAATAAAGTTAAACACTATGAGCCTCCAGGGGTCCTTAGCCAATAAGATCACACTAAGAATGCTACTATGTAAAGGGCTGTAATCTACTTTGGGGCATGATTTTCTTCTGCGGAGCTGTTTCTCTGCTTGTAAGAGATCATCCGCATTAAATTTGTCTACTAATCAACATGGCTGGAGTTGACTGATCACAGGGAGAAAAAGATCTTAACAAATGGTCCTTCGATTGCCGGAAACAAAGAGTGGACTTTGGGTCGAACGGTACTGACCAAAATACTCAGTGAGTATTGAGTCTAAGTCGCTGAGGACAAAAGACCCCCAAGCTCAACGTTAGCTGTGAAACAGGCTGGTTGGTATCGGGACCCAGGCCCACCTTCTGGTTCCGAACCTGATTGATCCAGTCCTCCATGTCATTTGAGAGGTAAGACAGATCAATTTTCTCTTTCTCTCTCTTTTCTTGTGGTGATTTCAGTTTTGCACACCGGCACTATTGTTGATCGTATAACAACTTGGTGACATAGTGGCCGAAGACAGGTACTGTGTTGATACCAGATAGAGTAGTGGTTCTCAACCTTGTTTTGCCATTACCCTTGACATCCCATTCCCAAATTAGAGCCATTTTGTAATGACTGTACACCGGCACTATTACATAGTGGCCGAAGAGGCTTTCTTGGAGTGTAGCCTAATGTAAATAGACACTGCCTGCTTCTAATTCATATGCTTTAATTTCCTCTATAACAGGACCCTGTTCCTCTCCCTATCTCCTCATGTTTACTGCTCACAGCAGCCCAGTGCCCACATTTCCCCTTTGCAGTCTTCCTGCTCCGCTTCTCGGTGTGGTGACGTCAGCCTACTATTTCTTTCAAAGTGGCCCTGACCAGTACCAGTGGCTGTGGCTGCCATTACTGAGTTTTTTTTTTATAAGTACCCCCTGGGGAACTGCTAAGTGCCACTGGGGGTACTTGTACCCCAGGTTGAGAACCACTGAGATAGAGACATCTGGATAACACAGGGGCCGAAGAGGCTTTCTTGGGGTGTAGCCTAATGTACTATGACTAACACTACTGTTGCTGGTGGAGGGTTTAATTATTTTCTGTTTCTGCCATTTGTTTGGGCATTGCTCATGGTCATGTTGATCTTCTATCACTTATGTCTCCATAATCCTAACACTGTTCCTCCGGTGTTTTATAGATCACTGAGAAATCCAAGGGTTGTTAAAGATGGGGAATAGGTTGTGAAGGGATCTGCTTGCACTTGTTTAAGTTGCTGCTGCATTCCACCTGCTCCTTTAGAGGGAGATAAGAAATGTATCCAAAGGAAAGATTCAAATAATGTCAAATACTGTAATAAGTGGGAGAAGTAGTTTGGGTTTAATGATAGATTGACTGTATAATAATGGCACGCTTTACGTGGTAGGAGTAAGGAAATGAGTCTAACAGAAGAAAAGAAGCTTAACTCCTTAAGGACGTAGGGCATACCTGTACGCCCTACGCCCGATCCTTAAAACGGGGTCACGCCGTGAACCCACATCACACCGGGTCGGTCCCAGCTGCTAATCATAGCCGGGACCCTGGCTAACAGCACGTGGCATCGATCGTTGTGCCGCGCGCTTTTAACCCTTCAGACGCGGCGATCAAAGTTGACCGCAGCGTCTGAAAACGAAAGTAAACGCTTCCCGGCAGCTCAGTCGGGCTGATCGGGACATCGCGATAAAATCGCGATGTTCCAATCAGCTGGGACGCAGGCGGAGGTCTCCTTACCTGACTCCGCAGCGTCCGATCGTCGACTGATTGCTCCAAGCCTGAGCTACAGGCTTGAGCAATCAAGCCCCTATCTGACTGATCCGTTCAAAGCTATGGCTTTGCAGGGATCAGCATAGGAGATCAGTGTGTGCAGTGCTATAGGTCCCTATGGGAGCTATAGCACTGCAAAAAAAAGTGGAAAAAAAAAGTTAAAGGTCATTTAACCCCTTCCCTAATAAAAGTGTGAATCACCCCCCTTTTCCCATTAAAAAAAAAAACTGTGTAAATAGAAATAAACATATGTGGTATCGCTGCGTGCGAAAATGTCCAAACTATAAAAATATATCGTTAATTAAATCGCACGGTCAATGGCGTGCGCGCAAAAAATTCCAAAGTCCAAAATAGTGTCTTTTTGGTCACTTTTTATATCATGAAAAAATGAATAAAAAGTAATCAAAAAGTCCAATCAATACAAAAATGGTACCGATAAAAACTTCAGAACACGGCGCAGAAAAATAAAAAAGTTATAGGGGTTAGAAGATGATAATTTTTAACATATAAATTTTCCTGCATGTAGTTATGATTTTTTACGACAATATCCAACCTATATAAGTAGGGTATCATTTTAACCGTATGGACCTACAGAATAAAGATAAGGTGTTATTTTTACCGAAAAATGAACTGCGTAGAAACGGAAACCCCCAAAAGTTACAAAATGAAATTTTTTCTTCAATTTTGTCGCACAATGAATTTCTTTTCCGTTTCGCCGTGGATTTTTGGGTAAGATGACTAATGTCACTGCAAAGTAGAATTGGTGGCGCAAGAAATAAGCCATCATATGGAATTTTAGGTGCAAAATTAAAAGCGTTATGATTTTTAGAAGGTGATGAGGAAAAAATGAAAATGCCAAAACGGAAAAACTGTGCGTCCTTAAGGGGTTAAGGAATCGGGATGCAGGGCGTATGCATACGCCCTGCCTCCTGAACAGGTTAAAGTAGACAAATTGTATATGTGAATCAATATATCATTTATAATTTATTTAGCATGTCCATTTTCCTTACAAGCAGAGAGCTTCAAGGTTAGAAAAATGCTACATTTTTCAATTTTAAATGAAATTTGGACATTTTTCACAAAGAAATGATGGAAGTATCGATGAAAATTTACCACTAACATACAGTGGAATATGTTGCAAAACTATCTCAGAATCAACTTTCTAAGCTAAAGAATCCCAGAATAATTAACTCTTAAAGTGACAGAGGTCAGATTTGCAAAAAATGCTCTGCTCCTTAAAGGGTAGCTCCCACCATCCTATTTTTTTTTTTTTGCTAGCCTGTTCAAAACCCCCCCCCCCCCCCCCCCCTGCTAGGGCACTAGCCCGTTCCCTCCTCCCCCCCCCCCCCCCCGCCCCGCATACCCCGCTCCCTCATTACACTTGCAGTTACTGCAGAGTCCGGCAGCGGGCGTGCAGGGACGGCGGCGGCGATGTGCGGGAGGAGTGGCCTCCCAGCCAGTGACCGGGGAGCCAATGCGCTCGCTCCCGCCTGTCTGATTGACAGGCAGGGAGCGAGTGCAGCCTAACTGAAAAAGGACTGATTGCCACTCCAAAATCAGTCCTTTTTCAGTGGCCGGTTTTTAAATGTAAATTAAACCTTTTTAATGGAAAAAAAAAAAAAAAAGTATATTAGAGATATGTTGTAGTACATAAGTACTACAACATATCAAAAAATAAATTTAAGGTCAAAATGGGCTGCGTTCTTAAGGGGTTAAAGAGACCTGTGAAAAGTGAAAGAAGCAATCTGAAAAAAAGGCAACTGCACCACTCTTCTTCCGTAACTCTTATTTCTAGAGATGAGCGAACTTACAGTAATTCGATTCGTCACGGACTTCTCAGCTTTGCGTTTGCTGACTTTATCCTGCATAAATTAGTTCAGCTTTCAGGTGCTCCGGTGGCTGGAGACTCTCTCCTAGGACTATATCCACCTAGCTGAACTAATTTATGCAGGCTAAAGTCATCAACTGCCGAGCCGGATTACGCTCATCTCTACTTATTTCTTCATCTACAGACTTATATGAGGGCTTGTCTTTTGCGAACCAATTGTACTTAGTAATGACACCTTTCTTTTGAAGGTCGGGTCACCAAAGGATTTACCGTATATACTCGAGTATAAGCCGAGTTTTTCAGCACGATTTTTCGTGCTGAAAACACCCCCCTCGGCTTATACTCGAGTGAACTCTCCACCCGCAGTGGTCTTCAACCTGCGGACCTCCAGAGGTTTCAAAACTACAACTCCCAGCAAGCCCGGGCAGCCATCGGCTGTCCGGGCTTGCTGGGAGTTGTAGTTTTGAAACCTCTGGAGGTCCGCAGGTTGAAGACCACTGCGGCCTTCGACATCATCCAGCCCCCTCTCACCCCCCTTTAGTTCTGTACAGTACTCGCCTCCGCTCGGCGCTGGTCCGGTACTGCAGGACTGTCCGGTGGGGAGGTTGTCCGGTGGGATAGTGGTTCCGGGCTGCTATCTTCACCGGGGAGGCCTCTTTTAAGCGCTTCGGGCCCGGCCCCAGAATAGTCACGTTGCCTTGACGACGACGCAGAGGTACGTTCATTACCAACGTACCTCTGCGTCATCGTCAAGGCAACGCCTCTATTCTGGGCCCGAAGCGCTTAGAAGAGGCCTCCCCGGTGAAGATAGCAGCCCGGAACCACTATCTCACCGGACGACCTCCCCACCGGACAGTCCTGCAGCACCGGACCAGCCCCGAGCGGAGGTGAGTACTGTACAGAACTAAAGGGGGTGAGAGGGGGCTGGATGATGTCGAAGGCTGCAGTGGTCTTCAACCTGCGGACCTCCAGAGGTTTCAAAACTACAACTCCCAGCAAGCCCGGACAGCCGATGGCTGCCCGGGCTTGCTGGGAGTTGTAGTTTTGAAACCTCTGGAGGTCCGCAGGTTGAAGACCACTGAGGGCGGATAGCTCACAAGAGGATGATGAAGGGGGGGGGGGTGGGATGATGACAAGGGGATGATGACAAGGGCATGATGAAGGGGGGGTGTGGGATGATGACAAGGGGATGATGAAGGGGGGGGAGGGGATGATGACAAGGGGATGATGAAGGGGGGATGTGTGGGATGATGACAAGGGGATGATGACAGGTGATGATGATGAGGTCTGGATGATGACAGGCGGTGATGATGATGAGGATGTTAATGACGGGTCTGGATGATGACAGGGGGGGGGATGATATATTTCCCACCCTAGGCTTATACTCGAGTCAATAACTTTTCCTGGGATTTTGGGGTGAAATTAGGGGCCTCAGCTTATACTCGGGTCGGCTTATACTCTAGTATATACAGTAATACTGCAGATCCGTTACGTGTGACCCTACCCTAAAATGTCATAAGTCCCACGGTCACAAGGGGGCGTGGCTATGCTGCAGTGGGTGGGTGGGATAGCAGGGTGGATGGGATTTACTGAAGTAATGCTATCCACCCACTCACTGCGACATAACCACGCCCCCTAGAGACCATGTGACTCATGGTATATTGTCTCTGGCTGCATGGAATGCTGGGAAAGGTCAGGGACAACAGTAAAATAAAAAGACTTGCACGACAGCACTTCTGGGTGGGGTCCTGTGCATGAAAACGTTCAAAGCGGTGCACGGAGGTGATAGAAGCAAAATAACACAGGATTATAACTAGACGTCATGGGATCAAAGGCTGAAGAAAAGAAATCCTGGAATATCCCTTTAAAAAAAAAGCGCTATGGGATTTATTTTTATACTTATATAGTGCAGCACAGGCTATTATTAGAGAACATTGAAGATGTTCTTGTGTATGCCTTGTGCTTACCTGTTTTAGCTGATGTGGCAGGCATGGGTTTTCAGTCATACCTTATTCCTATTTTAGAACAGAAATGATTTTCTGATACATTTCCCATCAATCCTCTGGCTTTGCAGATAGAGGGGGTGGAGTCTTATCACTGCCCCTGGTCGTCTAATTAGGTTGTTGGTGCTGGAGTTAAGCCAGGTGAACTGATTAGACTCATATATGGGTTGAGCTCAGTTCACATTATCTGCAGTTTTGATGCATTTTCTTATTCAAAGTGCATTTCTAAAGAAATATTACCATAAGGAGAAAGTGGTTTGACCTATAATCACAATTGAGGTTTTTTTTTAAGTCTTTAGGCTATTTCACTTTTTTTTTTTTTCCGTTTTATTGAAAAGATAACAACCATCAGCAATACAGTCAATGTATAAAAATTAGCATTTTCCGCACCTAGCTTGAAAGGACAAAGTCACATCTCAGTATAAAGACAATGGCAGACAAGCAGAATGATATGTCCCGGAGATGCCGGACTGCATGGACCGAACACAGTGGAACATATAAAAACCTCAACAGGAAAACAACTGAATAGGGTATATGGTGAAGGTCAGCGAACAGCAGCCGACAACTTAGGACAATAAAAGCTCCAGCATCTCTCCGCACCATGTAGAATACAGGTATAGTAATTCAATAGAAAATGGACAGACACTGACATGAGTATAAACTCCAGAAATAAAAGAAAATAAATCAAAAAATTTTTACCACCAATCCTAAGGACTCCGGTGGCCAGTCATGGAATATGAACAGAGGGTCAAAGGGGAAAAGCACCATGCACCTAACACCAATAGAAGTTTCCTATTTTTATAAACAAGGTGAGAAAAAGGTATAACAGCATTTAGCAGTTCTCGACACTTAGCCATGGTAGGGGGTCTCGGGTCCATCCATAGGAGGGCTAAAGCCTTCCTGGCCAAGAACAATGATTCCCATAAAAAGGCACGGGTGTGATGAGGCCACATCTCTTCATCCATAAGTCCAAATATACAAACCAGAGGGTTTAACGGAGAAGCAGGATTCACAAGAGCAGCAAGAAGTCGGAGAACTTCAGTCCAGAAATCTACTATATAAGGGCATAGATCTACTATAAGCAGGCATAGATCTGCTTCTGTTGCTTGCCACATCGGTGACAAACATCAGAAGCAGATCTACCCATTCTATGCAGTCTAATAGGAGAAACATAACTATAATGAATAATATTTAATTGAATGAGTTTGTTGTTGGCAGCCGGAGACACTAGCATGTGAGAAGAGAGAATCTCCTCCCAAACATCATCAGTGAGAGAAGGGATATACGACTGCCAAAATTGTACAGCAGGACACGGCATACGGGAGTTCTTGGATTGTATAAAATGAGTATAAAGGATGGACAGAAGACCCCGTGGACCCAGTGATTTCAATACTCTGATCAATGGAAATGCAGAAATAGGTGGGCTCCACCACCACCGCAAACAGGAGAGAGGACAGAAGGCACCCCTGCCGCGTTCCTCGGCCCAAAGCAAACAGGAGAGAACAAATACAATTTACAAGGACCTGAACCTTAGGATGCCTATAGAGGATGTTGATCCACTTCCTAAAGTTAGGATAATACCCGAACCTGTTAAGTACCTCCAGAAGATAACTCTACTCTGCAGAATCGAAAGTCTTGGCAGCGTCTAATGATGCCAAGGCCCAATTGCCCCCCAAAGCAACTCCAACCTGGACTGCCATCTGGATCCTCCGGATATTATCAGAGGAAGACTTTCCCGGCATGAAACCAGTTTGGTCACCGTAGATAATAGTAAGAATAACACGATTAAGCCTATTGGCTAAGACTTTGGAGTCTAAATTTAACTGGGAGATCGGTCTATAAGACCAGCATTCCATAGGATCTTTATCTGGTTTTAATAGTACCACAATGGTAGCATCATAAAGAGACACTGGGAGTGCACCCTCAAGTGGACGCTGTATGGTACATACTTAGAAGAGGTGGGAGGAGCACGTCTGACTACTGCTGGTAAATCTCCAATGGAAGACCATCAGGGCCCGGAGACTTAGCCTCTTGCAACAAAGTAAGTGGGGCATCCAGAAAGTCACAATCCTCCACCGAAAGAGTGGGGAAGGTGATGGCATCAAGGTAGGAATTCAGCTGATTAGTGTCATATTACACCTGGGAAGAGTAGAGATTAGCATTGAAAGAGGAGAATCAGAGGGCTAGCTCTCCATTGCCTAGAAGAAGAGACCCATCTGAGGCTCTAAGTTTAAGAATCGGTGAAGCAAAAGAATTCTGCCTCACGATATGGGCCAGTAGCTTACTGGACTGGTTCCCATGCTAAAAATGTAATTGTTTGAAAACAAAAAAAACACTTCCTGTTTGTTTTTTCGTGGAGATGTAACATATACTGATGGCTCTCAGAGAGTCAAGCTATTTTGTTAGCATCAGATGGGTCTGCAACATCACGGGCTTCCAGGTCCGAACAACTCCGCACCAGCTCCTCCTCACGTCTAGAGGAAAAAATTTTAATAAAGGAAATAGTAGATCGGAGATATGGGGGGGGGGGGCTTTGGAAAGTGTAAAAGCGCTAAGGGCACTAAGGGGAAATTAAGGCAAGGTAACAGGAGGGAAAGGGTTCAGAGTTGAGGTATGAATGTTCTAAGGAATGGGAGGTGGACCATCGAGGGGGCAGTCACGGTGCCTGACCAGCACAAAGTCCAATCTTCCAAAAGAAACAACTGTGCAACAAACTTGTTTATAAAATGAGGAAATCTAAAGGGGAAAAACACAATCTTCATAAAGGGATAGCAGAGAAATTGTTCAAGAAGCTGAGGGCAGGTGAATCCAAGGCAAACGTTGAGCAGGTAACTGTACATGACGGCCTCCATAGTCCAGTACTGGGCAGCAGTCTCCTGTTTAACCAGTCATCTGCTTCTTGTGGGCTGGATACGCCATAGAGAAGGGGACACCTTTCTCACGCGGCCGGGCTTTAATGGAGGTAAAGGTAAACGCTCTGCTGCATTGTAAACCAGATGAAAAGTCCGGAAAAATAGAGAATTATCAATAAAGGTGATTTCCAGCAGCCTCCGTGCAAAGCGGAGAATCAGATCGCGATTGTTACAGTTTAAGAGCAAGGCCAGGAGGGGGCACACAAATTTGTGGTCTGGAGGGTACTCGGTGTGCTCTTTCAACCGTGAACGCCGCGGAGAAAGACACCTCAGGGAACAGCTCTCACCCTTCAAAGAAGGCCCTGGGATTCTTGCCCTCCAACTGCTCAGGTAAGCCGATCACCCTGATGTCATTCCTGTGCAGTCTATTTTCTAAATTGTCATTTTTTTGCCTGGCAAGTTCAAGCTGTTCCTTCACAGTAAACTAAAAGTTACAAGTAAATACCAACATTTTTGCTGAGATTTTGAAAAAAAAACATGGCAAAAACTGAAAAAAATGCAAAATGATATGTGAACACAACTCTAGGGAGGTGTATAACAACTATAAACCCTGATCCCACAGACATAGCAGCAGCAGACAGAAGCAGGGAGGGGAGGTGTGTAACTTCTATATATTCTGACCCTATAGTTACATCAGCAGCAGTATATGAATAGAGCTGAAGGGGGGAAGGTGTATAACTCTTATATATCCTGATCCCATAGAGATAGCTGCAGCAGTATACAGAGAGTGGGGAGGGGAGGGTTCTGGGAGCTAGCAGGGGAGATCTGCTATGTGATGAGGTCATCCTGTAGTTCACAGGAAGTTATCTGATCTTGGACTGACCACTACCTCTGACATATTAAGCAATGTCATTTTCTGTGGGTCAGGCTGGTGATTACATCACTTGGTTACTGTAATGAAACACATGGATGCAGCTGTGCTGGAATGAAACAAATAATTCTGAAGTAATGGTGAGTGTGCACGATATGGGGGGGGACTTGAAGTGCTACGCTCCTCCACCCTTCTGCCCATCTTCTCCACCAGCACAGCGCCCCTCCCCATTGAGATGCCACCTGGCCCTACCATTAAGACTGTATCAGAGAAGTCGGCCCAGATCTCCATAAACCCAAACCCCTCCTTCCTACACCAGCTTCTGAGCCACTTGTTTACCTCCCTAATCTCCCGCTGCCTCTCTGGTGAGGCTCGTGGTACAGATAATATTTCAGAGAATATTACCTTTGAGGTCCTCTCCTTGAAGGGGTATTCCAGTGCTCCAGCGTTCTAAACATTTTGATCTGAAAACTCGGAGCCAAAGGCTGTGACCTCATGAAAATGCCCCTCGTAATGGCACACCACGCCCCCTCCTTTCATGTCTATGGGAGAGGGCATGTCGGCTGACACGCCTCCTCCCCTAGACATAAATAGAAGGGGCGGGAAACCACTGCCGCAGGAACCCAGGGTTTGCTTAGAATGGCGGGTGCTGCGGGTGATCATGGGGGCCTCAGCAGCTGTATGGGTTAAACTCGAGTGCCAGGAAGACAACACACTGTTCATGATCCCGGTCTTTGTGACAGATCGCCTTGTCTGTCCCCCAGTACCTATCTGGCCTGCCCTCCTCCTTCCCTCTTTACTGGAGCAGACACCCCCCTGGTGGTCAGAGGCAGTATCTTGCTGCAGCATCGCTAACTCTGAACTAACATCCCCTCATCTGCCAACTGGGCAAATTTGTTGAGGTTAAGATCAGGACTAGCCTCCCTGACACTTCTCCCTCTACCCCGTTTTCTAACTATAACCCAGCTAGCTGCCTGACTGTCCTGCACCTCCATCCCACTATCCTCCTCCACCTCTACCCCACAGAGTGCCCGCTCAGTACCCAGCAGACTCCTCTCCATGTTGTCAATACATCTCAGTCTAACCAGATGCTCCTCAGGATCCAGGATCTGGGCTTCCAAATGAACAACCCGCACAACAATATGCACCCTCCAACTGCTGTTCAAGGATTGTATACACTGACCAATATGTACACTGGATAGCATTGTCAAACATGGAGTCAGTGCGGGGGCACAGAATAAGTGGGGACACAGGAGGGGTATAATTATAATAATAATGTCTTTATTTATATAACGCCCACATATTCTGCAGCACTGTACACAGTTTGTTATCACTCAGGTTGCTCCCTGTCCCCATTGGGGATCACAATCTAAATTCCTAATTCACCTATCAGTATGTCTTCGGAGTGTGGGCGGAAACCCACGTAAACAAGAGGAGAACATACAAACTCCTTGTAGATGTTGGTCTTGGTGGCATACTAGCTGTACACTAGGGCTCTGCAGACCATATAAGTGATTTCAGATACATCCAGTGACTCTTTTCTATCTGGCCCAGACAGCCATGAAGACTTTTCCTGGTCAAAACTTGTCTCTGCGGAATCTGCAGACAAAAATGTTGTGTTCCTTTATCCAGCACAATCCCCACCACTTTACATATCTGTATTGCCCCACACAGTAATAGTTCCCACTTTGAGCACCAATATAGTAATTAGGCGTCAATACTGCCCCATATAGCATTGGGAGTCAATACTGTTACATATAGTACTTAACCCCTTAAGGACCAGGCCCATTTTGGCCTTAAGGACCAGACCAATTTTATTTTTGCATTTTCGTTTTTTCCTCCTCGCCTTTTAAAAATCATAACTCTCTCATATTTACATCCACAGACCCATATGAGGGCTTGTTTTTTGCGTCACCAATTGTACTTTGTAATTAAATCACTTATTTTACCATAAAATGTACGGCGCAAACAAATATTATTTATGAGGGAAAATTGAAAAGAAAACCGCAATTTAGCAAATTTTGGAAGGTTTTGTTTTAACGCTGTACACTTTCCGATAAAAATTACATGTTTTCTTTATTCTGTGGGTCAATACGATTAAAATGATACCCATGTTATATGCTTTTCTATAATTGTACCGCTTAAAAAAAATCCCAAACCATTTTAACAAAATTTGTATGTTTGAAATTGCCCTATTTTGACCACCTATAACTTTCTAATTTTTCCGTATATGGGGCGATATGAGGGCTAATTTTTTGCGCCATGATCTGTAGTTTTTATAAGTATCACTTTTGTTTAGGTTTTACTTTAAATTAATATTTTATAAAAAAAATTTGGAATAAAATGTGACAAAAAAGCAGCAATTTTGGACTTTTTTAAATTTTTTTTTACATTTACGCCGTTCACCGTACAGGATGATTAACAATATATTTTAATAGTTCAGACTTTTACGCACGTGGCAATACCAAATATGTGTATTCATTATTTTTGTTATGCTTTTTTGGGGGTAAAATGGGAAAAACGGATGTTTTACTTTTTTATTGGGGGAGGGGATTTTTCAAATTTTTTTACTTTTTTATTTTAAATTTTTTTTACTTTTTTTGACATTTTTTATGTCCCCATAGGGGGCTATTCATTGCAATCAGTTGATTGCTAATACTGTGCAGTGCTATGTATAGGACACAGCACTGCTCAGTATTATCAGTCATCTTCTGCTCTGGTCTGCTCGATCTCAGACCAGAGCAGAAGACCCCGGGAGACGGCCGGAGCAAGGTGAGGGGACTTCCGGCCGCCATGCTGGATGATCGGATCCCCGCGGCAGCGCTGCGGGCGATCCGATCATCTGTGCAAAGTACCGCAATGCCGCAGATGCCGTGATCTGTGTTGATCACGGCATCGGAGGGGTTAATGGCAGACATCCGCGCGATCGCGGACATCCGCCATTACCAGCGGGTCCCTGGCTGCTGATAGCAGCCGGGACCTGCCGGGCATGACGCGAGCCCCGTTCTGGTGCTCGCGATCATGTCGGCGCGTAAATGTACGTCATGGTGCGTTAAGTACCACGTCACCATGACGTACATTTACGTCCATTGTCGTTAAGGGGTAAAATACAAAAAACAAAAACGCTCCCTCGTGCGACACCTTCAGCAGAAAGATAAAAAAAATAGGTGAGCCAAGGGTTAACTCACCTAAAACGGTTCGTCTCACACTCCCAAGCGTGAATAATAGATTCCAATACCACTCCAAACTCCAAGAAGGATAATAGGCGCTGCCAATATGGTGATCCAGGGATGATGATAAAAACGTATTAATACATGCTACGCGTTACGAAAACCAGACCGGTTTCTTCTTCAGGCATGTCTGAAGAAAAAACTGGCCCGGTTTTGTAATGCATAGCATGTTTTTATAAAATACGTTTTTATCATCACCCCTGGATCACCATATTGGCAGCGCCTATTATCCTTCTTGGAGTTTGGAGTGGTATTGGAACATATACGGTGCCCCATAAAGTAGTTGGCTCCCATTCCTTCCCCATATAGTAGTAGCTACCGGCGCTCTGCTCTCCGTGGTGTCTCCAACTCCCTATGCAGACAGCGCCATACAGAGATGCTGCCCACACCGGAAGTCATGGCTGCAGAGTCAGGACGGAGCCACCAGTGTAACACATACACAATCGATAGCCACGCTTGTTGGGGGATCAGGGACATGTGTCCCCTGAAGATCAGCTCACAGTCACGCCCCCTTTCCACTGCGATCCTTACGTCCTGCACATAGGTATATTTCATGTCTATATTCCAGCTGTATTCTGCATCCATATTATAAATGTGTTATCTCCCATAACTGAGTCACAGGTTTGGCTGAATGGAGGAACATACAGCAGAAAAGAGACAGGACACAAAGCTTAAAGAATTCCACAAAACATTGTTGCTGCCGCTGACTGAGTGGAATCTGTTCTCTGCATTTAAAGGTTACTACTCACCTGGACGGTTACCTGTAGGAATGTCCTCCTTATACTGCTCATCACCGCTCACATCTGTCTCTTCTTCCTCTTCCTTTATATCTGTAGCATTAATATAGATCAGATCTTTCCCTGTAGGAATGTCCTCCATATCCTGCTCATCACCCCTCACATTTGTCTCTTCTTTTATGTCTGTAGCATAACTATAGATCAGATCTTTCCCTGTATGAATGTTCTCCTTATACTGCTCATCTTTGCTCACATCTGTCTCTTCTTCTTTTATGTCTGTAGCATTCATATAGATCAGATCTTTTCCTAAAGGAATGCTCTCCTTATACTGCTCATTACCGCTCACATCTGTTTCCTCTTCTTCTTCCTTTATGTCTGCAGCATTAATATACATCAGATCTTTCCCTGTAGAAATGTCCTCCTTATACTGCTCATCACTGCTCACATCTGTCGCCTCTTCTTCTTCCTTTATGTCTGCAGAATTAATGTAGATTGTATCTTTCCCTGTACGGATGTCCTCCGTATCCTGCTCATCACTGCTCACATCTGTCTCCTCTTCTTTTTCCCTCATGTCGGAAGTATTAATATAGTTCAGATCTTTCTCTGTAGGAATGTTCTCCTTATACTGCTCATCACCACTCACATCTGTCTCTTCTTCTTCTTTTATGTCTGTAGCATTCATATAAATCAGATCTTTCCCTGTAGGAATGTTCTTCGCATACTGCTCATTATCGCTCACATCTGTCTTTGGAACATTATTATTGTTCATCTTCTCCCTGAATCATAAGATGTGGAAGAAATATTGTAAAAGTCAAAAGACAGTAGGAAGAGTCAAAAATGATTTATATCAGCAGAAAAGGACATTAATTATCACACAGACCAAAAATAACAGGAGGGGTTATCTGAGCCCAATTAATACAATGTTCCCCCATGTTTATAAACAGGGGAGGCTACATTATGGATGGAGCAGCCAGTGTGACGCATACACAATCAAAAGCCACGCTCATTCAGGGATCAGGGACTTGTGTCCCCTGCGGGCCAGGTCAGTCACACCCCCTTTCTACCGCGATCCTTACGTCCTGCACATAGGTATATTTCGTGCCCATATTACACCTGTATTCTGCATCCATATTATAATTCTGTTATCTTCCATAACTGAGTCACAGGTTCGGCTGAATGGAGGAACATACAGCAGAAAAGACCGACAGGACAGAGATTAAAGAATTCCACCAAAATTGTAAGTTGAAAAGATCACCTAATATTTAGTAATCTGACTGGAAATAGAGATGGCGCCATAAGGGATATCCTGCAGGATTCTGACAATCAAACTTACGTGTAAATATATTCCAGGCAGATTTCAGAGGCCACAAATCTTCACTTATTTCGAGCCCCACCTGGAGGATGTCTCTTGTGTACGCCAGTCCTGATGAGGAAGAAGAGGCTACACCGCAACAATCCTTCAGGTTAGGGTTATGAGACTATGGTGCAGTAAATTATTCCCAGTTTCTAACTGGCACTTCTTTCTCCAGCAAAGAAATGGATATGGGGTGTTCCATAAGTGCCACTAATGCTATAAGACTTTCTGAACCTGCCCTTTTCAGAGAAAGATCAAGAAGAATACCTCCTCGAGATGTGGAAGATGCCCTGGACTTTCCTAGACCGGGTGGGAACTCTTTGTCCACAACCACAAAGACAATCCCTTCCTATAATAGGTGCAGGGGCAGTAGAAGTTAAAACAATAAAATACAATTATGTAGGTGTCTGGAAAACAGCTGGAGGCACACAAAACTAACAGAAATAAAACTAGACAAACACACAGTCAAGTCAGAGTCAAAAACAAGCCGAGTTCAAGCCAGGAGGTAATGGATTACAATAACAGAGAGCAAAAGGGGATTCAAAAGCCTAGCCAAGATCAATATCCAGATAACAGAGAACAATAAACGCTGGTTATTAAAACCAAGTTCTTTTACTGGCAACCAGGAACAGAGTGAGCTGGACATGAATCTACAGGATTCTCATCCTATTTCCTAATGTTCAGCAGAGAAGCCTGACTACCCATAGGTGTCCAGCTGAGAGTGTCCCCTGATGGAACAGATTCAACCTCATATGTGAGGAACCTGAAACAAAATCTTCACATGGCCTATAAGTTGGTCACCTAAGCTGTAGCAAAATTGGAGGAACGGAACTAAAGAAGATATGATGCTAAAGTGAAACATTGGGAAATTCGAGGGGGAGATAAAGTTCTTCTATGGAATCTAGGAGTGCCTGGGAAGCACCAACTGGCTGACAGATGGAATGACACCCTATTAGAAGTTATGTGTACACTAAAAGGACTGCCAGTGTACAATATTAAGGGCCCAAAGGGCCGAATAAAGGCTTGGCATAGAGACCATCTGCTACCAGTAGTGTACACTGATGAAGAGGAAGGGAGTAGTGAAGAATTGGAGGAGAGAGTAATAGAGAGTCCTGAAAATAAGGCAGAAAAGACCCCAGGAACTCCCAGTGCAGAGGATCAATGGTGGCCATCTGCTATTGAGGAAACACAGCATTTGCCGCCTCCTACTCTAATGGTTTCTCACAGTGTTAGAACCCCTCCTGTGTCATGTAGTTCTCTAAGTTTGAACCTGTCCATGTTTGGAGCCTGGAATTCCCTTTAGTGACTCTTTTCCCTTTAGTTTAAGGGCAGGGCCAGGACCTCAAGTTACTGGGGACCTTCCTAACCACAGTCATGATTCCTCTTTCACAGCGACAACTGAGACACAACACCAGAGTGTTTGTACAAAAAGAAGAGGAAGGGCTCAACCAATATATTCCATCAATATAACTCGGGGTGCTACTAACAGCAAAAAAAAGCACAATGTCTATCCAAGAGCAAGTAAGCTGCATACAGTGCACACCCAAGGTAAGTTTAAGTTATACATAAGCTTTATTCATAGAAACCAAGTACATAAAAGGGAAACACACACATCTAAAACCATTTACAAAGGCTCAATTGTGAGCCTGATACCATCACTTGGGAAGGGGACATGACCCCCCCTCCTCCTCCGCCCTAATTGCAATACAAAAATGAAGCTAGCACTCTAAGATAGTGTATGCAGAATTATAAAAGGTCATAAGAAATATAACAAGTCAGTGGAATGATACAATGCAAATAATACAAATGAGTACAAAAGTAAGAAAAAACACAGACGAAGGAGCAGTGATGAGATAGCAAAAGGGCAGGGAGACCGGGCTAAATGGGTAAATATCAGATAGATAAAGTCAGGACGGGCACAGACATATGAGGGGGGGGAGGGCTGATCAGGGTTAAATAGGGCACTTCCCAGAATTATTTATATCAATGTTAATATAACGTCCATGACACTTTTAGGCATAAAGTCAAAAGGGCTGCGGCTCAAGCCCCCTTTCTAGTCAACCTGTGCACGTCCCTGCACCATAAAGGGAATAAACACTATGTATACAGGATAGATGAAGGGAACCAATCATTAGTTTTACCATATCCGTGTTATATGTGGGAAAATCTTTATCCTTATTATCCTCGGGAGACATTTTTGCCCTCAGGGATGGTGATGATATATATATACACATACACACAACATATATAAATATATACATACACACAACATATATAAATATATACATACACACAACATATATAAATATATACACATACACACAACATATATAAATATATACATACACACAACATATATAAATATATACATACACACAACATATATAAATATATACATACACACAACATATATAAATATATACATACACACAACATATATATATATATACACATACACACAACATATATATATATATACATACACACAACATATATAAATATATACACATACACACAACATATATATATATATACACATACACACAACATATATAAATATATACATACACACAACATATATAAATATATACATACACACAACATATATATATATATACACATACACACAACATATATAAATATATACATACACACAACATATATAAATATATACATACACACAACATATATAAATATATACATACACACAACATATATAAATATATACATACACACAACATATATAAATATACACATACACACAACATATATAAATATACACATACACACAACATATATAAATATATACATACACACAACATATATAAATATATACATACACACAACATATATAAATATATACATACACACAACATATATAAATATATACATACACACAACATATATATATATATACACATACACACAACATATATAAATATATACATACACACAACATATATAAATATATACATACACACAACATATATATATATATATACACATACACACAACATATATAAATATATACATACACACAACATATATATATATATACATACACACAACATATATAAATATATACACATACACACAACATATATATATATATATACACATACACACAACATATATAAATATATACATACACACAACATATATAAATATATACATACACACAACATATATAAATATATACATACACACAACATATATAAATATATACATACACACAACATATATATATATATACACATACACACAACATATATAAATATATACATACACACAACATATATAAATATATACATACACACAACATATATAAATATATACATACACACAACATATATAAATATATACATACACACAACATATATAAATATATACATACACACAACATATATATATATATACATACACATACCTGTAGCAGGAGATGAGCCGTGTCCTTACAGGACCTGCGGTGATGTCACCGTCATGTGATCAGTCACATGGAGGAGGAGGAGTCACATGATCAGGGGCTGCTGCTCTAGGCTCATCTGCTCAGTGTATGCAGGACTCTGCTGTGCTGGTTGTGATCGCTGCTGGATGAGCTGAAGTTATGTGTATGCAGCAGAGCTGTGTGTGTGTGATGTGCGTGGTGCAGAGCTGTGTATGTGTGTGTTATATATGTCTGCAGCAGAGCTGTGTGTAATGTGCATGTAGCTGAGCTGTATGTGTGTAATGTACATGTAGCTGAGCTGTATGTGTACACAGTAGAGCTGTATATGTGTAATGTACATGTAGCTGAGCTGTATGTGTACACAGTAGAGCTGTATATGTGTAATGTGCATGTAGCTGAGCTGTATGTGTACACAGTAGAGCTGTATATGTGTAATGTACATGTAGCTGAGCTGTATGTGTACACAGTAGAGCTGTGTGTAATGTGCATGTAGCTGAGCTGTATGTGTACACAGTAGAGCTGTATATGTGTAATGTGCATGTAGCTGAGCTGTATGTGTACACAGTAGAGCTGTATATGTGTAATGTACATGTAGCTGAGCTGTATGTGTACACAGTAGAGCTGTATATGTGTAATGTGCATGTAGCTGAGCTGTATGTGTACACAGTAGAGCTGTATATGTGTAATGTGCATGTAGCTGAGCTGTATGTGTACACAGTAGTGCTGTATATGTGTAATGTGCATGTAGCTGAGCTGTATGTGTACACAGTAGTGCTGTATATGTGTAATGTACATGTAGCTGAGCTGTATGTGTACACAGTAGTGCTGTATATATGTATTGTACATGTAGCTGAGCTGTATGTGTACACAGTAGAGCTGTATATGTGTAATGTACATGTAGCTGCGCTGTATGTGTACACAGTAGAGCTGTATATGTGTAATGTACATGTAGCTGAGCTGTATGTGTACACAGTAGTGCTGTATATGTGTAATGTACATGTAGCTGAGCTGTATGTGTGTAATGTGCATGTAGCTGAGCTGTATGTGTACACAGTAGTGCTGTATATGTGTAATGTACATGTAGCTGAGCTGTATGTGTACACAGTAGAGCTGTATATGTGTAATGTACATGGAGCTGAGCTGTATGTGTACACAGTAGAGCTGTATATGTGTAATGTACATGTAGCTGAGCTGTATGTGTACACAATAGAGCTGTATATGTGTAATATACATGTAGCTGAGCTGTATGTGTACACAGTAGAGCTGTATATGTGTAATGTACATGTACATGTAGCTGAGCTGTATGTGTACACAGTAGAGCTGTATATGTGTAATGTGCATGTAGCTGAGCTGTATGTGTACACAGTAGAGCTGTATATGTGTAATGTACATGTAGCTGAGCTGTAGGTGTACACAGTAGAGCTGTATATGTGTAATGTACATGTAGCTGAGCTGTATGTGTACACAGTAGAGCTGTATATGTGTAATGTACATGTAGCTGAGCTGTATGTGTACACAGTAGAGCTGTATATGTGTAATGTACATGTAGCTGAGCTGTATGTGTACACAGTAGAGCTGTATATGTGTAATGTACATGTAGCTGAGCTGTATGTGTACACAGTAGAGCTGTATATGTGTAATGTACATGTAGCTGAGCTGTATGTGTACACAGTAGAGCTGTATGTGTGTAATGTACATGTAGCTGAGCTGTATGTGTACACAGTAGAGCTGTATATGTGTAATGTGCATGTAGCTGAGCTGTATGTGTACACAGTAGAGCTGTATATGTGTAATGTGCATGTAGCTGAGCTGTATGTGTACACAGTAGAGCTGTATATGTGTAATGTGCATGTAGCTGAGCTGTATGTGTACACAGTAGAGCTGTATATGTGTAATGTACATGTAGCTGAGCTGTATGTGTACACAGTAGAGCTGTATATGTGTAATGTACATGTAGCTGAGCTGTATGTGTACACAGTAGAGCTGTATATGTGTAATGTACATGTAGCTGAGCTGTATGTGTACACAGTAGAGCTGTATATGTGTAATGTACATGTAGCTGAGCTGTTTGTGTACACAGTAGTGCTGTATATGTGTAATGTGCATGTAGCTGAGCTGTATGTGTACACAGTAGAGCTGTATATGTGTAATGTACATGTAGCTGAGCTGTATGTGTACACAGTAGGGCTGTATATGTGTAATGTACATGTAGCTGAGCTGTATGTGTACACAGTAGAGCTGTATATGTGTAATGTACATGTAGCTGAGCTGTATGTGTACACAGTAGAGCTGTATATGTGTAATGTGCATGTAGCTGAGCTGTATGTGTACACAGTAGAGCTGTATATGTGTAATGTGCATGTAGCTGAGCTGTATGTGTACACAGTAAAGCTGTATATGTGTAATGTACATGTAGCTGAGCTGTATGTGTACACAGTAGAGCTGTATATGTGAAATGTAGCTGAGCTGTATGTGTACACAGTAGAGCTGTATATGTGTAATGTACATGTAGCTGAGCTGTATGTGTACACAGTAGAGCTGTATGTGTGTAATGTGCATGTAGCTGAACTGTATGTGTACACAGTAGAGCTGTATATGTGTAATGTGCATGTAGCTGAGCTGTATGTGTACACAGTAGAGCTGTATATGTGTAATGTAGCTGAGCTGTATGTGTACACAGTAAAGCTGTATATGTGTAATGTACATGTAGCTGAGCTGTATGTGTACACAGTAGAGCTGTATATGTGTGGATCATGTATAACTCCCTATATACATATATACAGACATACGGTAGATATTATCGCACTATATCACACTGTCCGCTCTTTGTGCACTGATACTATATACACAGTTATTGGGGGTCTCTTAGATGACACCATAAGAAGTGGTGGATGATGTGCGGCATTTCCTTCCTCCCGGGAGAAGACTGGATGTCCTACAAGCCAAGGATGTCCAGTAAAGCCCCATATACTGCACTGCGGCTGCCATTTTATAGAGAGAGCAAGGACTACTGATCCCAGAAAGCCTTCACCAAATTCTATAAACGCAAAAGCAAGCTCAGTGAAATTATAATCATTGGGCTGACCTAAGACAATGTATGTGTAAACAGTAGAGCTGTATATGTGTAATGTACATGTAGCTGAGCTGTATGTGTACACAGTAGAGCTGTGTGTAATGTGCATGTAGCTGAGCTGTATGTGTACACAGTAGAGCTGTATATGTGTAATGTGCATGTAGCTGAGCTGTATGTGTACACAGTAGAGCTGTATATGTGTAATGTACATGTAGCTGAGCTGTATGTGTACACAGTAGAGCTGTATATGTGTAATGTGCATGTAGCTGAGCTGTATGTGTACACAGTAGAGCTGTATATGTGTAATGTGCATGTAGCTGAGCTGTATGTGTACACAGTAGTGCTGTATATGTGTAATGTGCATGTAGCTGAGCTGTATGTGTACACAGTAGTGCTGTATATGTGTAATGTACATGTAGCTGAGCTGTATGTGTACACAGTAGTGCTGTATATATGTATTGTACATGTAGCTGAGCTGTATGTGTACACAGTAGAGCTGTATATGTGTGGATCATGTATAACTCCCTATATACATATATACAGACATACGGTAGATATTATCGCACTATATCACACTGTCCGCTCTTTGTGCACTGATACTATATACACAGTTATTGGGGGTCTCTTAGATGACACCATAAGAAGTGGTGGATGATGTGCGGCATTTCCTTCCTCCCGGGAGAAGACTGGATGTCCTACAAGCCAAGGATGTCCAGTAAAGCCCCATATACTGCACTGCGGCTGCCATTTTATAGAGAGAGCAAGGACTACTGATCCCAGAAAGCCTTCACCAAATTCTATAAACGCAAAAGCAAGCTCAGTGAAATTATAATCATTGGGCTGACCTAAGACAATGTATGTGTAAACAGTAGAGCTGTATATGTGTAATGTACATGTAGCTGAGCTGTATGTGTACACAGTAGAGCTGTATATGTGTAATGTACATGTAGCTGAGCTGTATGTGTACACAGTAGAGCTGTATATGTGTAATGTACATGTAGCTGAGCTGTATGTGTACACAGTAGAGCTGTATATGTGTAATGTACATGTAGCTGAGCTGTTTGTGTACACAGTAGTGCTGTATATGTGTAATGTGCATGTAGCTGAGCTGTATGTGTACACAGTAGAGCTGTATATGTGAAATGTAGCTGAGCTGTATGTGTACACAGTAGAGCTGTATATGTGTAATGTACATGTAGCTGAGCTGTATGTGTACACAGTAGAGCTGTATGTGTGTAATGTGCATGTAGCTGAACTGTATGTGTACACAGTAGAGCTGTATATGTGTAATGTGCATGTAGCTGAGCTGTATGTGTACACAGTAGAGCTGTATATGTGTAATGTAGCTGAGCTGTATGTGTACACAGTAAAGCTGTATATGTGTAATGTACATGTAGCTGAGCTGTATGTGTACACAGTAGAGCTGTATGTGTGTAATGTGCATGTAGCTGAGCTGTATGTGTACACAGTAGAGCTGTATATGTGTTATGTGCATGTAGCTGAGCTGTATGTGTACACAGTAGAGCTGTATATGTGTAATGTGCATGTAGCTGAGCTGTATGTGTACACAGTAGAGCTGTATATGTGTAATGTACATGTAGCTGAGCTGTATGTGTACACAGTAGAGCTGTATGTGTAATGTACATGTAGCTGAACTGTATGTGTACACAGTAGAGCTGTATATGTGTAATGTGCATGTAGCTGAGCTGTATGTGTACACAGTAGAGCTGTATATGTGTAATGTAGCTGAGCTGTATGTGTACACAGTAAAGCTGTATATGTGTAATGTGCATGTAGCTGAGCTGTATGTGTACACAGTAGAGCTGTATGTGTGTAATGTGAATGTAGCTGAGCTGTATGTGTACACAGTAGAGCTGTATATGTGTAATGTGCATGTAGCTGAGCTGTATGTGTACACAGTAGAGCTGTATATGTGTTATGTACATGTAGCTGAGCTGTGTGTGTACACGGTAGAGCTGTATATGTGTAATGTACATGTAGCTGAACTGTATGTGTACACAGTAGAGCTGTGTGTAATGTACATGTAGCTGAGCTGTATGTGTACACAGTAGAGCTGTATATGTGTTATGTACATGTAGCTGAGCTGTGTGTGTACACGGTAGAGCTGTATATGTGTAATGTACATGTAGCTGAGCTGTATGTGTACACAGTAGTGCTGTATATGTGTAATGTACATGTAGCTGAGCTGTATGTGTACACAGTAATGCTGTATATGTGTTATGTACATGTAGCTGAGCTGTGTGTGTACACGGTAGAGCTGTATATGTGTAATGTACATGTAGCTGAACTGTATGTGTACACAGTAGAGCTGTGTGTAATGTACATGTAGCTGAGCTGTATGTGTACACAGTAGAGCTGTATATGCGTAATGTACATGTAGCTGAGCTGTATGTGTAAACAGTAGAGCTACCAGCCCATGAGTAGGTTATACTGTGTTTCCTTGTAGGCCGTGCAGATAGAGGCTTTGGAGGCCCGTTCCCAAATCAGTCTCCATTGAGGGAAGGTGATAGGAGTGCCCAGGTCTTCCTCCCAACGGCTCATGTACCTATGTGAAGGGGGTGGTTAGTGCGGGGAGACAGCAGCAAGGAGTAGATACTAGAAAGGAGCCCCCGTTGTAAAGGTCCCCCCTGCATACTTGTTCAAAACCCGTCGGCAGAGACACAGTTAGGGAGGCTTGCTTAGAAAGGAAGTAAAGACTAAGTTGAGCATAGCGAGACTCCTCAGTAGCCCCTAAGCCCCATCGAGATACCAATTGATCACAGGAGGAGAGAACCCTCTTACAAGGATCAACAAGGTCCTCCCAAAGAGATTTCGAGACCCCTACTCCCTTACCATGTCAGAGGACAGGCCAGGCTAAAAGTCAGGATGATATCAGAATGATTGTAGGGGAGTAAAGGAGGAAAGCAGGCCAAAACTTCGGAAGCAATAGGACCAGACATAGTGAGAAAAAGACATATGACCTGAAAGGGGACTATCCAGAGATGGAAGGGGAGCAGTCCATAGGAAAAAGTTAGGATGGACAGGGGCCAACCACAGTTTTTCCAGCTCCATCCATTTACTATAGGCGCGATACGTGGACCAGGCCACCAAATGGCAGAGGTGGGCTGCCCAGTGGTATTTGGTAACATCAGGAACACCTAAGCCCCCTAGCGACCGCCTGGCGATCATTACAGACAATGGGAGTCTGTGGAGTCTCCCATCCCATATAAACCGAAAAATAGCCGATTGGAAAGAATGTAGCACCGTAAGGGGGACCCGTACCGGCATGGTTTCGAAAAAATAAAGCAATTTAGGAAGGATAGTCTTTTTAACCGCAGTTATACGCCCAAAAAAGGAGATGTATTGAGTCCACCAACGATCCAACATAGTTCGTAATTCACGGAAGAGCGCAGGATCGTTGACAGAGTACAGTGTAGTGTTGTAACGAGGGGAGATCGACACACCAAGATAGGTAAAAGCAGATGTGGACCAACGAAAAGAATAATCAGCTTGCAATAGAGAAGACAGAGGAGGAGGGAGATTGAGAGGCATAGCCACAGATTTAGAGAGATTGACCATGTAACCCGAGATTCTACCAAAGTCATGCAGCAATTTATACAGAGAGGGAAAAGAGATTATAGGATTAGTAAGGGTGAGTAAGATATCGTCAGCAAAAAGACAGAGCTTAAATTCCCTTCCGTGTAAAGAAACTCCAGAAATGTTCGGATCCCCAGAGGCTCAATACATAATGCAAAAATCAGGGGGGATAACGGACATCCCTGTCGGGTCCCATTCTGCAGGGTAAAGGTAGGAGAGGAGGCAGAGGGGAGCTTAAGAGAAGCCGTAGAGGCAAAATACAAACCTTGGAGGGCAACAAGAAAGTTGCCAGAGATCCCCCAATTTTTGCAAAGTAGCGAACATAAATGTCCATCCTAGCCTATCAAAGGCCTTCTCAGCATCTAAGCTGAGGACCAGGGCTTGCTCAGGAGGGCAATAGGCCTATAACTGGAACAGTCATGAGGATCTTTACCAGGCTTAGGGATTAAGGTTATCAAAGAGTGAAGAAAAGGCTGAGGGATGGTTTCACCCTCCATGAAAGTGATAAACATAGAAATCAAGCGGGGGGAGAAGGACAGAAGAGTAAGTCTTATAGTACAAGTAAGTAAAACCATCAGGACGTGGGAAGCCTCCCACAGGAAGAGACTTTAGGACCTCTGAAAGCTCCTCCAAGGTGATTGGAGCATTCAAAGAGTCTCTCAGCCACCGAAAGAGTAGGGAAGCTACACTGAGAGAGTAAAGGAGGTGAGAGCTGCTGAGAGCTCACCTGGGTCAGAGGGTAACTGTGAGGGAACGGAGAAAAGTTTGGAGTAATAGTCAAAGAATAGTTTAGCAATAGAGTCAGGGTGGTGCTGGAGAGTTCCAGAGGGGTCTTTCAGTGCTGAGAGGGCCTGAGCGGCAGCCCAATCCCATAGGCGGCGAGCTAACATAGTGTGAGCTTTGTTGCCTTTTTCATAAAAAACTTTGTTTAGCATACAGGAGTTCACGCTCCACTTTGTGGAGGGCCAAGTCGTTTAATTGGGATCTAGCTGCCACCAAACGCCTCACCACCGACAGTGAAGGGGAGGAAAGCAAAAGGGATTCCAGACGCTACACTTGAGCCCTAAGTTCTCAGGAGCGAATCTGCACGACGTTTCAGCCTAGAGCCCAGGGCAATACAATGACCCCGGACTACAGCCTTGTGGGCTTCCCATAGAATCACCTGCGAGGACACCGAGCCCTCGTTATCGGCAAAGTAAGTGGTGATGCTGCTCTGGATCGAGTCCCGAGAAGAGGGGTTTTTAAGTAAAGAGTCATTGAGACGCCAATGACAGCGGCGCACAGAAGATTGGAAAGGAGAGAGTGAAACAAGAATAGGGCTATGATCAGACCACGAGAGAGGCTCTAAAGAAGTAGAAGAAAGCATATGGACCATGGGGAGGTTCCCAAAGAAGTAGTCGATGCGAGTATGAAGGTTATGGGGGTGGGAGAAAAATGTAAAAGAGCGATCCGAAGGGTGACTAATCCTCCAGACATCATTCAACCCCGCCGAGCGTATCAGACGACGAAAGTGTGTTGAGAGGCAGGTCTGTGAGGGTGTAGGAGGTGAACCCGAGATGGAGAGCCGATCCACAGTAGGAGAGACCAGGTTAAAATCCCCCCTAAAAGCCAGGTCGAAGAGGAAAAGGACCGTAATAGGAAGAGAACCCTACGTAAGAAGGGAATCTGAGATGAGTTGGGGGCATAGATATTACGGAGAAGGAGTTGCTTACCTCCCAGGGCACCCTGGACCAAAACAAATCTACCAGAGGGAATCAGCATAGGAAGAAGAAACCTGAAGGGGGCAATGTTTAGAAATAGGAAGGTAGTGGGGGTTGCTATTCTTATCAGAGGAGGCAAGAAAAGACTGAGGATAGATGTGTCGTAGGAAGTGGGAGGTACCCGTCTTGTCAGAGTGCGTCTCCTGAAGGTACACTATATCTGCGCGTAGGGACACTACAGGTGTCTCTTAGTCGGGGAATTCAGACCCTTAACATTCAGTGAAACGCACTTAGCCATGAGGGGGAGTGTACAAGGAAAAGTGCAAGTGACAAGGTTGCTTACTCAACAGGGGAGGTACAACAAAACAACAGTATAATGGATAAACCAATGGCTCTAAGGCCAGAGAAGAGGCCAAATTAAGACTGCACAGTAAGAAAAACATTGCAATCAAAAATATTTCCAAGTTTGTCAAGGCCTCAGGGTGGAGAGTGGAAGTACACATCAAAGAGTGACTACGTTCAGGTAGAAAAGCTCCACCCCGAGACAAGGCCAAAGACACAACCGAAACCCACCACTACTTGCAATTGGTTATGGAAATTGCTACTAACACAGAACCAGGCAAACATCTAGAGCCCGCCAAAATAGAAAAAATGTCTACAATTAAGTCCCTTCATAGATAGTAGGCCACCCTAGACAGCCACTCGGAAAGTCAGGGAGGATTTACGCAGGAGGGCAAACCACAGTGATTCCGATCAGATCTACGATGCCTCCCCCGAGCAGGCTGCCACATAATTGGAAGAGGAGGAGGAGTGAGGGCACAATCCGTGAGCTGCAGGATCTGTAGGTCAGGGGTAGCACAAAACCCGGGCACATCAGCATGGGACCGTAGAACCGCAGAGCGCCCATCCCTACGAGCTTGAAGCACAAAAGGGAAGGACCATCTATAGGGTATCTGAGCTGAGCGTAGAGTGGACATAAGGGGCTGCAACATCTTCCTTTTATGCAGGGTGATCCAAGAGAGGTCCTGAAACAATTGGATAGGGGCCCCATCAAAGTCGAAGTTCCTCAGGGAGCGCGCTTTAGCCATAATACGCTCCTTCAATTGGAAATCGGTAACACAGCAAATAACATCCCGAGGGGGGCCATTGGTGGGACGAGGTCGGAGGGCTTGATGAGCACGATCCAGCTTGATTTTGTGAGAAGCAGGTTCACCAAGGATCATGTTAACCCCTTAAGGACTCAGGGTTTTTCCATTATTGCACTTTCGTTTTTTCCTCCTTACCTTTTAAAAATCACAACCCTTTAAATTTTCCACCTAAAAATCCATATTATGGCTTATTTTTTGCGTCACCAATTCTACTTTGCAGTGACATCAGTCATTTTACCCAAAAATTCACGACGAAACGGAAAAAAAATCATTGTGCGACAAAATCGAAGAAAAAAAACGCCATTTTGTAACTTTTGGGGGCTTCCGTTTCTACGCAGTGCATATTTCGGTAAAAATTACACCTTATCATTATTCTGTAGGTCCATTTGGTTAAAATGATACCCTACTCATATAGGTTTGATTTTGTCGTACTTCTGGAAAAAATCATAACTACATGCAGGAAAATTTATACGTTTAAAAATGTCCTCTTCGGACCCCTATAACTTTTTTATTTTTTCACGTATAGGGCGGTATGAGGGCTCATTTTTTGCGCCGTGATCAGTATGATTTTTGTTTTGATCGGACTTTTTGATCACTTTTTAATGGTATAAAAAGTGACCAAAATACGCTTTTTTGGACTTTGGATTTTTTTTGCGCGTACGCCATTGACTGTGCAGTTTAATTAACAATATATTTTTATAGTTTGGACATTTACGCACGCGGCGATACCACATGTTTATTTTTATTTAGACAGTTTTATTTTTTTTTATGGGAAAAGGGGGGTGATTCAAACTTTTATTAGGGAAGGGGTTAAATGACCTTTATTAACATAGGGACCTATAATACTGCACACACTGATCTCCTATGCTGATCACTGGCGTGTATTAACACGCCTGTGATCAGCGTTATCGGCGCTTGACTGCTCCTGCCTGGATCTCGGAGCAGTCATTCGTCGATCGGACACCGAGGAGGCAGGTAAGGGCCCTCCCGGTGTCCTGCAAGCTGTTCGGGACGCCGCGATTTCACCGCGGCGGTCGCGAAAAGCCCGACTGACTAGCCGGGATACTTTCACTTTCACTTTAGAAGCCGGCGGTCAGCTTTGACCGCCGCTTCTAAAGGGTTAATACCGCACATCGCCGCGATCGTCTGTGTGGTATTAGCCGCGGGTTCCGGCCGTTGATGAGCGCCGGGACCGACGCGATGTGATGCGGGGTTAGCCTCTGTACCTTGATAAAGTTGGTTCATCCAACGAAACGTCGGGCAGCGGAGGGCTATTCATATTTTAACTAGCAGCTTACAGTGCTTCTCTATCTATATAGCGGCATCCGTAGATTAGTGCTATACAAGCACAATACCATCATCTAAGAAGTTACAGGGTGCCTACACACGATTCAAGCAACTACTAGCTGTGCTTTTAGATCACTATACCGGAGCTCATATATTTTAAAAGACTTAATAAAATTTAGTTTTAAGGGGGGTTTCTAGTTTAGGGTTAACCCCTTGGGGGGCGACCCCTAAAGGTTGTTGTCACATATAATTTGCCCTGGAATCCCTGGGGAATTTTGTTGTTGTTGTATATCGTGGGAGTCGGCGCAGGACGTAAATATACGTCCTGCGTCGTTCAAGGGTTAAAGATAGCCACCAACGTAGCGTGTAGATCTTTGTCCCTAGTAGCCTCGGGAAGCCCACGGATTCTAATATTGTTACTCCTGCCCCTATTGTCCAAGTCCTCAACATGAGAGTGCAGGTCCCCCAAGAATTCAGACTGAGCAGCGATGGTAGCGTGCAGGTCAGCAATGTAGGATATAGTAAAGTCATGGGCCCCTTCCAGGTCGTCCACCCTATCAGAGACATGTTGAAGATCCTTATGCATATCAGCTATCTCAGCCCTGTAGGCGTCTTTGACTCCGGCAATAAGGGCTTTAACGTCCTCCTTGGTGGGCATTTGAGAGATGGGCCACACTCTTATGTCCATTTGATTGCATCCTGGGAGTCGACAGGGCCCTCTGTGGTTTTTGGGGGGCCAGGTGAGCAACCCCAGGGGTGTTAGGATCTGGGTCTGAGGCCACAGGAGCGGGAGCAGAACACAGGAAAGGAGCGGTCCAGGCAGGAGAAGCCACCAGCAGTTGGTTCATAGGGGATGTAGACAGAGCAGCCCAACTGGCAGAGGCACCGAGAGAAGAGGCTGGATATAGGGACACTCTCTCTTAAAATGCTGCGGTGCCAGATCTGACCCCAGCAGCTATAGAGGAGGGGGCTGACAGAGCTGAGGGCTCACCGGCAGGTTGGAGGAGAGGGAGACAGGTACTGGGCACCGGGTTCAGGACCGCCACACACCACTGCAGAGGAGGATGGAGTAGCTGAGGAAGATGGCGGCCGGAGCGCAGACCGCAGCCGCAGCTCTTCTTGCTCCGGAGAGCAGGTGGAGGAAGGCTGACAGCACACGCTCCCCTCACTCAAGTCTCCGCTGGCTGGATCAGGAGGGGAGCACTGGAGGTGAGAGCCGGGGACAGGATGTCCTTCCCCTGGCGCACAGTAAAGCTCCGACTCCGGTGCTGTGCGCAGTGCAGCAGCGCTCACTGACCGGGAGCGCAAAGCTCGCAGAGGCCCTGGTGAAGCAGGCGGGGAGGCCGGGGCCGAGGCAGGAGCCCTGGTGAGGTAGCGGGCGATGGTTCCCGATGGAGTCTGAGGGGTCAGGCAGACGAGCGGCAGCTTCTTCTGTCGTCGGGTACCCCTCGCCATCAGAACAGCAATGGTGGGAGCAAATGAAGCGTAGTAGTGGTCTCAGGGTGAACGGAGCTCCCTCTACATGCCACCATCTCAGACCACAGCAAGCCACGTCCCCTGGAAACCTTATAAATTTAAGTAAGGTCATTTAGATGTCTGTGCTGCCTTTACAGTAATTTCAATACGTATTGCTATCATACAGGTTTGTTCAGTTGTACTGTTCCTGGAAAAAGGCTGGCTGGGATTTGTAGTGCACGATGAGGCTTCTGTAGGAATGGACAGGAGGTCCCTGAGAGGAGCCCACGGATGAGGCTGTGCTCACTTTGCTGTGGTATTGTATATCCTAGGGTTTGTGCTCAGCCAGCTGTGGAGGGTATTGTGATATAGGAAGGCTTTTTAGGATTCTGTAGGATCGCATAGCTCTAGCCCCGGCTCATACACACACTGGGGGTCATATTCAAAACTCTTCACATCAACAATTTCGCGTTTCACACCAAAAAAGAAATGATGTCGTTTTTTGGGAAAAGGTGTTATTTAATTAGTTATTGAAAAATAAATAATTATTATTGGAAAATGTTATTTAAAATATATTTTTTTTTTTCATGGTCACTGCACCTGCACTCACATTTAAGCCCTAGAAATGTTTTAGTTTATACAGTTATCGCTTGTTTGGGTGCTAGAAATCATGGAATATTACATGAGATGTGTCAGGATCCGGACTGGCGGCTGGTGAGGACACAGGAGGTGGATCCTCTGTGCCAGAGAGGCGATGGCGCGGGTCGTACTGGGGAATCGGTTCTAAGTAGTTACTGGTGTTCACCAGACCCTGCCGCAAAGCGGGATGGACTTGCTGGGTGTTCCCCTGTAGAGACTCGACCCCTCTGGCAGCTGAGACTGGCGCGGTACACAAGGACTAGACAGAGGCGAGGTCAGACGTAGCAGAAGGTCAGGGCAGGCGGCAAGGTTCGTAGTCAGGGGCAACAGCAGAAGGTTTGGATACACCGGCTAGGGAACACACTATAACGCTTTCTCAGGGCACAAGGCAACAAGATCCGGCAGGGACAGGAAGGGGAAGTGGGTTTTTATAGTGTAGGGAGTGATTGGAAGAAATTGTGAGAGGCACCAATTAATGGTGCGCTGGCCCTTTAAATCTGAGAGACCCGGCGCGCGCGCGCCCTAGAGAGCGGGGCTGCGCGCGCCGGGACTGAGCAGGAGTACGGGGCCGGTGAGTGACATGGGATGCCACCACGGGGATCGCATTCCCGCCGAGAGACACAGAGCAGCGCTCCTGGTCAGCAAGTCTGACCGGGGTGCTGCAAGCAGGGGTGTAACGCTGCGAGCGCTCCGGAGGAGAAGCGGGACCCGGAGCGCTCGGCGTTACAGTACCCCCCCCCCCCCTTAGGTCTCCCCCTCTTTTTGGAACCCAAGAAATTACGAATGAGTTCCTTCTCAAGGATATTAGCCTCGGGTTCCCAAGACCTCTCTTCGGTTCCACAATTCTCCCAATCCACAAGAAGTTTTTTTTTTTTTACCTCGGACGACCTTGTAGGCGAGGATCTCTTTCACCGAGAAGACATCAGAGGACCCAGTGACAGGAGCAGGAGCGGTGACCTTAGGGGAATAACGGTTAAGTATGAGAGGTTTGAGAAGGGAGACATGGAAAGAGTTAGGAATACGAAGAGAGGAAGGAAGATGGAGCTTGTAGGAGACAGAATTAATTTGATTTTTGATTTTAAAAGGCCCGAGGTAACGAGGACCCAGCTTGTAGCTAGGGACCTGGAACCGAATGTATTTGGTGGAGAGCCATACTTTGTCACCAGGGACAAAGACAGGAGGAGTTCTTCTCTTCTAATCCGCATGTCTCTTCATGCGAGACGAGGCCAGTGAGAGCGACTTTTGAGTCTCCTTCCAGATAGCTGAGAAGTCCTGAGTTAATTCATCTACGGCAGGAACTCCAGATGAAGTGGGGATGGGGAGGGGGGGGGCAGTGGGTGACGGCCGTACACTACAAAAAATGGAGACTTGCGGAGGACTCAGAATTCTTGAAATTGTACGAGAATTCGGCCCAGGGCAGCAGGTCCACCAAATCATCTTGACGGGAGGAGACAAAATGTCGCAGGTAGTCACCAAGAATTTGGTTCACCCTCTCCACTTGTCCATTGGATTGAGGGTGATAGGCGGACGAGAAATTTAATTTGATTTTTAATTGGGTGCAGAGTACTCTCCAAAATTTTTAGATAAATTGAACGCCTCTATCAGAGACGATATGTGTGGGAAGCCCGTGGAGACGAAAAATCTGCCCAAAAAATTGCTTCGCCAATTGTGGCGCAGAAGGAAGCCCAGGAAGCAGGACAAAATGAGCCATTTTAGAAAAACGATCAACGACCACCCAAATGACGGTGTTGCCATGAGATGAAGGAAGGTCCGTGATGAAATCCATGGCTATGTGGGACCATGGCAGTTCAGGCACCGGCAGGGGGTGGAGAAGACCTGCAGGCTTTTGGCGTGGAGTTTTATCCCGTGCACATACTGTACAGGCCCGTACGAAATCAGTCACATCCTTTTCCAGGGAAGACCACCAGTAGTGTCTGGAAATCAACTGTAAAGATTTTTTAATTCCAGCGTGACCAGCCAGATGGGAGGAATGACCCCATTTGAAAGTCTGGAGGCGAAGACGTGGAGGAACATAAGTTTTTCCTGGAGGAACTGGCACCAGAGAAGCAGGAGGAGAAGAATCCCGCTCCGGCTGGCGAAGAAGACTTCCTAATGAAACCTCTATCAAGATTTTCCTGAATGTATTCAGACATGGCCTTGGTCTCTGGAGCGGAGAGAGGATAAATTCTGCCACGGGGCTGTGTGGTACCAGGGAGCAAGTCAATAGGACAGTCGTAGGGTCTGTGTGGTGGCAAGACCTCCGCTTGTTTTTTACTAAAGACGTCAGCATAGTCCTGGTAGTTCTTGGGAAGACCAGGCAATGGAGTAGCGACGGGGACTTGGCTGATTGGTACAGACTTAAGGCAATGTTTGTGGCAGGAAGCGCCCCAGGACTTAATGTCCCCAGTGGTCCAGTAGGGGTGTTTCGCTGGAGCCAGGGCACGCCAAGCAGAATGTCCGAGGTACAATTCGGCAAAACAAAGAATTCAATTTTTTCTTGATGGAGTGCTCCAACAGTCATGAGCAAGGGTTCTGTGCAGTAACGCACGCTGCAGTCCAGATTCTCTCCGTTTACAGATGAGATGAAGAAGGGTTTGAAGAGATGGGTAACTGGAATGTGAAATCTGTTGATGAATGAGGCTTCAATAAAGTTTCCTGCAGAACCAGAGTCCAGGAAGGCCACCGCAGAGAAGGAGGAGTTAGTGGATGGAGAAATCCGCACCGTAATAGTCAGGCGTGGAGAGGAGGAATTCACACCTAGTAACGCCTCTCCCACGTTAACTAGGTGCATGCGTTTCCACTGACGCGGAGGGCGAATAGGACAGTCTTTAAGGAAATGTTCAGTACTGGCACAGTACAAGCACAGATTTCCATTTCTGCGGCGAGTCCTCTCTTCTTGGGTCAGGCGAGACCGTTCCACTTGCATAGCCTCCTCGGTGGGAGGCACAGGGGTAGGTTGCAGAGGACTCTGGAAGAGAGGTCCCAAGCGAGGAAACCGTCTGGTGTGAACAAGATCCTTTTCCTGGCGGAGCTCCTGGCGTCTTTCCGTGAAACGCATATCTATGCGGGTGGCCAACTGGATGAGTTCAGGCAAGGTAGCAGGAATCTCTCGTACGGCCAGAACATCTTTGATATGGCTGGATAAACCTTTCTTGAAGGTCGCGCAAAGGGCCTCATTGTTCCAAGCTAGCTCAGAGGCGAGGGTGCGGAACTGGATAGCATATTCGCCTACTGAAGAGCTCCCTTGGACGAGATTCAGAAGAGCCGTCTCGGCAGAGGAAGCCCGGGCTGGCTCCTCAAAGATGCTGCGTACTTCGGAAAAGGAGGACTGGACTGAAGCAGTGGCAGGATCGTTGCGGTCCCACAGCGGTGTGGCCCAGGACAAGGCCTTTCCAGATAACAAACTGACCACGAAAGCCACCTTCGACCGTTCTGTGGGGAACTGGTCCGACATCAATTCAAGGTGCAGGGAACATTGGGACAGGAATCCCCGGCACATCTTAGAGTCCCCTTCAAATTTCTCTGGAAGAGATAAGCGGACTCTAGAGGTAGTTGCAGCAACTCGGAGTGGAGGAGAAGTTGGAGCTGGCGGAGGAGATGGTTGACCCTGGGCAGGCAGAAGCTGCTGGAGCATGGCGGTCAACTGCGTCAGCTGTTGTCCTTGTTGGGTGATCTGCTGGGACTGCTGGGCAACAACGGTAGTCAGATCAGCAATACTCGGCACCTCAGCGGGATCCATGGCCGGATCTACTGTCAGGATCCGGACTGGCGGCTGGTGAGGACACAGAAGGTGGATCCTCTGTGCCAGAGAGGCGATGGCGCGGGTCATACTGGCGAATTGGTTCTAAGTAGTTACTGGTGTTCACCAGAGCCCGCCGCAAAGCGGGATGGACTTGCTGCGGCGGTAACTACCAGGTCGTGTTCCCCTGTAGCGACTCGACCCATCTGGCAGCTGAGACTGGACTAGACAGAGGCAAGGACTAGACAGAGGCAAGTCAGACGTAGCAGAAGGTCAGGGCAGGCGGCAGGGTTCGTAGTCAGGGGCAACAGCAGAAGGTCTGGATACACAGGCTAGGGAACACACCCCGCCGAGAGACACAGAGCAGCGCTCCCGGTCAGCGATTCTGACCGGGGCGCTGCAAGCAGGAGTGTAATCCTGCGAGCGCTCCGGGGGAGAAGCGGGACCCGGAGCGCTCAGCGTTACAAGATGCCACCTCCAGAATCTTCCGGGATGTAAAATTTGGTTCAAAAATCAGCTATTTTGATGATAAACCCAGCAATTTTGGCACAAAAAAAAATCCAATATGGCAGCAACAAAAATATTTGGCGACAAATTTGGCAATTTGTTTTGGCACAAATAAAATCCCTAAAGTGCCATGAAAATGAACTCTTACATATTTATATATTTTTGAAGCAGCACAAGAGACCTTTGAAATTGTGAGAATAAAAAAAAGTGTATCCCTTGGGCCCAATGCTGCCCATAACTGATAACCCGGCCTTCCCTCCTGGGGCATCCTCTCGCTCTTTTCTGGGGGGGTTGGGGTCGACCTCATTGCGCTTCCTACATGTTCTTTCTCCTTCTGGAGTGCTACCTCTCCTTGACCTCTGCCCTGCCGAGTCTTCTAGGCACTGTAACATATTTGAGTATATGCAGTTGAAACATTTCTACTCCTCTGTTTCTCGTTCTACCCGCCTACATCGGGACCTCACTCCTTTCGAAACCTTGTGCCTCACTCCTCCTGTCCCTCCTCATACCATTGGTCTTCTTTACCAGTTATTACTAACCCGCTATTCCTCTTCCTTACCCTCATTTTGCTCTGCTTGGGAGACAGAACTCAATAAACAATTTACCCCAGCACAGTGGAAGAAATGTTTTCTTCTCACACATAAATCTGTCCTTGCTAACAAGGCCCAAGAGACTAATTATAAAATTCTATCACGCTGGTACCGCACCCCGGAGATGCTGCACGGTTGGTATCCCTCAGTTTCTGAGTCATGTTGGCGTTGTGATAGTGCGATTGGCACCATATCCCATATTTGGTGGGGTTGTCCTTCCCTGCGCCCTTTCTGGGAGGCGGTACACAACACTGCCCGTAAGGTCACCGGTGTCTCCATACCGGATTCCCCTGAAGCATCCTTGTTGTTCATGTTTGATGTCTCCTCTTCTTATAAGAAGTCTCTCTTGTGCTATCTTCTGCAGGCTGCAAAATCAGTCATTCCTCGTAAATGGCGATTGACTGACGCTCCCACGATCAGTGAATGGGTGGGGGAAGTTAATCATTTACAACGTATGGAGGAATTGATAGCTTTGTCCCCTGCAGAGGGTGAACGCTATAACAAGGCCTGGTTTGACTGGCTGTCTTTCCAAACTACTCCAGAATACTGCTCTCTCCTGGCCTCTGGGAACCCCGTGGCATCCTAACTGTTCTCCCCCCTTTTTCCCTGTTGTGTCTTTGCCCTCTGTTGTCTAGTGTTGTGGTTTCTAATACTCCCCCTGTCATCTGCCTACTTTTCCTTTCTTCGGTTCTCTCTTTTCTTACCGTTCTATTGTTGTGCTAGGTAGTGGCTGAGTCCACTCTTTCACTTCTCTGTCTTTTCTAATGACAGGTGCTTACTCCTCTGTCATTTTTACAGTACTGACACGTGTGTTCATAGCACCAATATCCTACTTCATGTGATACTATATTCGGCTTACTGTTCCTAAAGGCCGACCTGGTGATTATGGTTCTGTTATCATTTCTTGAATTGAGATGTCGCTCTCTTTGCTATATTGGATTCTTTTTGTTGTTGTTTATTTCTCTACTCAAAACGATTAAACTTTAAATTGGAAAAAAAAAAAAGTGTAATTAATAAAACTGTAACAGAAATGACAGTAGTTTTTGAATATCTCCCCCACTGTCTGTCTATTTGTCTCTTTCCAGAAACTGTGTGAAAGACCCTACCCCTATGCTGCCTCCTATTGGCCTGGGAGCTGACTGACACATAAGCCAGCAAATCATCATAAACCTGGGGTGATCATGTGATAGTTGTAAGGAATGCTGGTCAACCTGACGCCATTTCCCTGCCCCTGTACTTCCTGCTTCCTCTGGGCACCAAAACGCCATGTGCTCTTCATCCCTCATGTTATCGCACACATTACCCGGGACACGCAAGCTGAACCTGGAAATGTTCAGAACTCATCCCTAGTGTTGAGTTACTGTATTACTTCTATTACTTGGGATCATTGTCTATAAATGTTCCCCAACACCTATAGGACTTTTTATAATGTGTAAAGTTCTTCCATCAGAATAATGTCCTAGAAGCCAGAAGATAGAAGTGATTTTGTGTCTCTAATCTGGTCATGTCCTGGAATTCTTCATCACTGGAATAAGTCCCTTCTCTCTGAGGTGTTTGGGTCTCCAGTAGCAGCTCCCCATGGATTATGCCTGTTGGGTCTTCTCCATGAGGAGCAGTGAATATCACAACCATATATCACACTCTTTTCCTACCATGTAAACTATAGTGATGACATCGCTGGATCGGTGACTACGTTCTAAAAGAAAACTTTTATTAACAATTGGGAACAAGTTTGGAGATGCAGTATATGATATATGTATAAATGTCAGATATCCTATGTACATGGTTAATATATAGATGTGTTATCTGCACCATTTATTGCTCTTAATTGGCTTCTCTCTTGTGTGAATTCTTGAATGTTCGATAAGATGTGATTTCACAGAAAAACATTTCCCACATTCTGCACATGAAAATGGCTTCTCTCCTGTGTGAATTCTTAGATGTCTAATAAGTATTGATTTCTGAGAAAAATATTTTCCACATTCTGAACATGAAAATGGCTTCTCTCCCGTATGAGTTCTTAGATGTGTGATTAGTATTGATCTATAAGTAAAATATTTTCCACATTCTGAACATGAAAATGGTTTCTCTCCCGTGTGACCTTTTTCATGTAAAACAAGCTGTGATCTAAGGGAAAAACATTTTCCACATTCTGAACATGAAAATGGCTTCTCATCTGTATGAGTTCTTAGATGTTCAACAAGAAATGAATTTAAAGTAAAACATTTTCCACATACTGAACATAAAAATGGCTTCTCTCCTATGTGAATTCTTTGATGCTTAATAAGATGGGATTTCTGAGTAAAAAATTTCCCACATTCTGAACATAAAAATTGCTTCTCTCCTGTGTGAATTCTTTGATGTGTAATGAGTTGTGATTTCTGAGTAAAACATTTCCCACATTCTGAACATGAAAAAGGCTTCTTTCCTGTGTGAGTTATTTGATGTATAACAAGATCTGGTTTCCGAGTAAAATATTTCCCACATTCTGAACATGAAAATGGCTTCTCTCCCATGTGACGTTTTCCATGTAAAACAAGCTGTGATCTATGGGAAAAACATTTCCCACATTCTGAACATGAAAATGGCTTCTCACCTGTGTGAATTCTTTGATGTTCAACAAGAACTGAATTCTGACTAAAACATTTCCCACATTCTGAACATGAGAATGGCTTCTCTCCTCTGTGAATGCTTTGATGTCGAACAAGATATGATTTCTGAGTAAAACATTTCCCACATTCTGAACATGTAAATGGCTTCTCTCTTCTGTGAATGCTTTGATGTCGAACAAGATATGATTTCTGAGTAAAACATTTTCCACATTCTGCACATGAAAATGGCTTCTCTCCTGTGTGAGTTCTTTGATGATAAACAAGAGATGATTTATCAGTAAAACATTTCTCACATTCAGAACATGAAAATAACTTTTCTCCTGTGTGAGTTTTCTGATGTTTAACAAAAGAGCATTTCCAAGTAAAACATTTCCCACATTCAGAACATGACAATGGCTTCTCCCCTGTGTGTGTAATTTGATGTCTAACAAGTTTTGATGTGTAAGGAAAACATTTTCCACATTCTGAACATGAAAATGGCTTCTCCCCTGTGTGTGTAAATTGATGTCTAACAAGATATGATTTATAAGGAAAACATTTCCCACATTCTGGACATGAAAATCGCTTTTCCTTATTTAGTTTAACAGACTGAGATGAATCTTTAGGTTGGACTTGTATAACAGGATGAGATGAGAGATCTTGGCTGTGAAGGGCTGAGGGTGTATCTGGGATAATGGAATGTTCTTCATATGTATCTTGTGTGATATCATCATCTGCTTTATAATCTGAAGATATAAGATTCTCCTCTGATCTCCTGGTACAGTCATCTGCAGAGAATAACACAGATTTTATTTTAAGCAATAATCTTAACCCCTTAAAGGGGTACTCCACTGGAAAACTTTATTTTTTTATTTTTTTTTTAAATCAACTGGTGCCAGAAAGTTAAACAGATTTGTAAATGACTTCAATATAAAAATATTCACCCTTCCAATACTTATCAGCTGCTGTATTCTCCAGAGAAAGTTAATTTCCTTACTGTCTGACCACAGTGCTCTCTGCTGACACCTCTGTCCATGTCAGGAACTGTCCAGAGCAGGAGAGGTTTGCTATGGGGATTTTCTCCTACTCTGGACAATTCCTAATACGGGCATCAGGTGTCAGCAGAGAGCACTGTGGACAAGACAAAAAAGAAATTAAAAAAGAAAAGAACATTCCTATAGAGCATACAGCAGATGATAAGTACAGGAAGATTGAGATTATGTAATAGAAGTAATTTACAAATCTGTTTAACTTTCTGGCACCAGTTGATTTAAAAAATTTTTTTTTCCAGGGGAGTACCCCTTTAATGACCCAGAACATTTTTGCTTTTTAAGACACATATGATACATAAGAGACATAACATTTATCAAAACCTGTGTAGAGGAAGAGTGGTGTATGTAGCTGCTTATGGCAACCAATAAGATTGTTTCTTTCATTTTAACCCCTTCCCGCTACCTACAGGACGTATGCATACGTCCTGTACGAAAAGCTTCACTGCGGGCTCTGCACAGTGAAGCCGTGGCGATCCCTGCTCCTTTCAGCAGCAGGGAATTGCTGTGACAAGCAGAGGGACCAATCAGAAAGGTCAGGCCCTGCAATCGCTCTGATTGTCTGTCCTCCGATAGACTGGCCAATCAGAACGCAGATCACGTCGCCGGGCTGTTCTGGCTCCGTGTTCGCACTATTGACAGTCTGTCAGAGGAGAGCGTGAGAAGAAGTGCTGCAGACTAATCCGCCGTTTTCTTGGCAGATCAGCCATAAAAAAAGTCAAGAGAGAGCTCAAAAACCCCATATATTATCCCCCTCATCACCCCACCTCCCCTGCCATCACCCTAAAATCCACCTCAACACCTGTCCTTTGATCACCCTTCAGTGATCACCCCCCACTTATCGCCCCTCATCACCCCTGAGACCTTCGCCCCCTGTCCCCTATGATAGCTGTGGGGTGCTAGTATTTTTTTATATAAATCAGCCGTCCGCTATCGCCCCTGTGTCACCTGTGATCGTCGCCCCCCCGTGATCGATCCCCCTGTGTCACCAGAGACCTTCACCTCTTGTCCCCGTGGTAGCTGTTGCGTGCTGATTGGTGTTTTTCAATATAAATCAGCCGTCCGCTATCACCAGAGTCGCCCCTGTGTCATCTGTGTTTGCTGTCATCTGAGATCGTCGCCCCTGTCACTGTTTCTTTGGTTGTCATCCCCTTGTTATAAAAAGTAAAAAAAATAAAATAAAATAGTTATCCCTTTCCTGTCACTCCTTTGTAGTCACCCGGTTAAAAAAAATACAAAAAAAGTCACCCCTTTCCTGTCACCCTATTGTTGTCACCCTCAGTTGTTTGTGTTGTGTATATAGGAGCACAACATGTCCGGCTCATCACTGTGGATGTATTTGCTGGAGGAGGCCTATGAGTATTTGGCCTCAGAGACGGAGTCTGTGAGTGATGATGAGGACCCCACATTCCTGATCACATCCTCAGACGACTTGGACATGCCACCCCCAAGGAGGCGACGTAGGCAGGCCACTCCAGCGGACATTGCGCCCTCTGGGCTTTCTAAGCCCTCTGACCCCACATGGATAGACCCAGAGGATTTTACACCCCATATCCCTAGGTTTGAAGGGATGCAATTCCGATACGCTGGGATGGCGGAAAAGGACTTTTTAAAGTCCTTTTTCACAGATGAACTGATTTGGTGGTGCAGAAAAACATCTATGCCCACCAATACATTACACCCCACCTCTAGTCACGCTCATCCGAATAGGTGGACCCCTATTACCCCATAAGAGATTGCAATTCTGCCAGTACCTGCCAAGCAAAAGGGCAAGGTATGTCGTGAAGATGTACAAGCTCTGCGAAAGTGCATCAGGATACACGTACAGGTTCCGTGTATACAAGGGGAAAGACTTATCAATGGAACCCCCAGAGTGGCTTATAATAAGTTCATGGGAGGGGTGGACTTGTCTGAAGCCACACAGCGCCATGAAAAAGACAAAGTATTAGAAACTGGCTGTGCACATGGTACAGATGGCCTTCTATATAATGCCTTTGTCCTGTACAGACAAAAAAAGCACTAGAGATTTATTTTTACACTTATTTAGTGCAGTACAAGCTATTATTAGAGAACATTGAAGATGTTCTTGTGTATGCCTTGTGCTTACCTGTTTTAGCTGATGTGGCAGGCATGGGTTCTCAGCCATACCTTATTCCTATTTTAGAACAGAAATTATTTTCTGATACATTTCCCATGAATCCTCTGGCTTTGCAGAGAGAGGGTGCGGTGTCTTGTCTTATCACTGCACCTGGTCGTCTAATTAGGTTGTTGGTGCTGTAGTTAAGCCAGGTGAACTGATTAGACTCATATATGGGTTGAGCTCAGTTCACATTATCTTCAGTTTTGATGCATTTTCTTATTCAAAGTGCGTTTTTAAAGAAATTTTACCACAAGGAGAAAGTGGTTTGACCTATAATCACAATTGAGGTGTTTTTTTTAAAGTCTTTAGGCTATTTCACTATTTTTAAAATTCATTTTATTGAAAAGATAACAACAATACAGTCAATGTATAAAAATTAGCATTTTCCGCACCTAGTTTGAAAGGACAAAGTCACATCTCAGTATAAAGACAATGGCAGACAAGCAGAATGATATGTCCCGGAGATGCCGGACTGCATGGACCGAACACAGTGGAACATATAAAAACCTCAACAAGAAAACAACTGAATAGGGTATATGGTGAAGGTCAGCGAACAGCAGCCGACAACTTAGGACAATAAAAGCTCCAGCATCTCTCCGCATGTAGAATACAGGTATAGTAATTCAATAGAAAATGGACAGACACTGACATGAGTATAAACTCCAGAAATAAAAGAAAATAATTCAAAACATTTTTACCACCAATCCTAAGGACTCCGGTGGCCAGTCATGGAATATGAACAGAGGGTCAAAGGGGAAAAGCACCATGCACCCAACACCAATAGAAATGTCCTATTTTTATAAACAAGGTGAGAAAAAGGTATAACAGCATTTAGCAGTTCTCGACACTTAGCCATGGTAGGGGGTCTTGGGTCCATCCATAGGAGGGCTAAAGCCTTCCTGGCCAAGAACAATGATTCCCATAAAAAGGCACGGGTGTGATGAGGCCACATCTCTTCATCCATAAGTCCAAATATACAAACGAGAGGGTTTAACGGAGGAGCAGGATTCACGAGAGCAGCAAGAAGTCGGAGAACTTCAGTCCAGAAATCTACTATATAAGGGCACGCTTAAAGGAGGTGCTAGAAGTCTGCCTGATCTGTACCACATCGGTGTGGACATGACATACAGAAGTTTTCGCTTGTATAAGGGGAGTATAAAGCATGGACACAAGACCCCGTGGACTCTGTGATTTCAATACTCTGATCAATGGAAATTCAGAAATAGGTGGGTTCCCCTCCAGAAACTGATCATTAAGGGCCTGATGTAATTGCAGGTATTTAAAAAAAACAACGTCGGGGAATATCATATTCAGACTGCATCTGATCAAAGGACTGCAGCACATTATTAGAGTACAGATGTTCTAAAGTACGTACCCCAACATTCTGTCAAAACATGGGATAAAGAGTACCATCAAGATGTGTGAAATTCAGATTATGCCACAGCAGAGTATCTGAGGGTATATCAGTATGGGAATGAACAGATTTATCACCTCTCCAAACTTGGATAGCCAGCTTGTGAAGAGGCAGAAAGGTCGGCCTCCCATGGTCGGGCTCTCTAGCACGAGCCTCAAAGAGAGACTATACTTGGACAGGGACTGTTCAGCATCAGGCATTGGGGCATCAAGCACCCAGTGACAAATAAAACGAAGTTGACTGGCCAAATAATACAAGTGCAAATCAGGTAGGGACACACCCCCTGCCAACTTCAGGCGCTGCAGAGTGGTGAAACGAATTTTGGGCCTGTTAGGACCCCATATAAAAGGGAGTGTCACATGTTAAAGAAGGATTTAGGAACCAGGACAGAGGCATGTTCGAAAGCATAGAGGCATTTAGGCAAAATGATAAGCTTTATAAGGTTAATACGGCCAGAAACCGTAAGAGGCAATGTCCCCCATATCCTGAATTTATTTTTAATGTATGGTAAAAGGGAAAGGATTATAGAATTTAAATCCATTGATGGATTCCTCTTAATATATACCCCCAAATACTTGAACTCTGTCACCACCGGAAGTCCACACATGACAGAAGGCCAGTTCTTGTCTAGTAGCGGCATAATAACCGATTTAGTCCAGTTAATGAACAAGCCGTAAAAATAGCCAAACCTGCACATCAATCAGATTGTATATGGCAACGTCAGGTCAGGGTTAGATAGAAATAGAACCATATCATCGGCATAAAGCCTAATACGCTCCTCCCTTTGACATACCAAGGTAATCAGGATCCTGCCGAATACACAAAGCAAGGGGCTCCTCCACCACCGCGAACAGGAGAGGGGAAAGAAGGCACCCCTGCCGCGTTCCTCGGCCCAAAGCAAACGGGAGAGAACAAATACCATTTACAAGGACCTCAGCCTTAGGATGCCTCTAGAGGATGGAGATCTACTTCCTAAAGTTAGGACAATATCCGAACCTGTTAAGTACCTCCAGAAGATAACCCCACTCTACAGAATCGAAAGTCTTGGCAGCATCTAACTATGCCAAGGCCCAATTGCCCCCCAAAGCCACTCCTGGACAGCCGTCTGGACCTCCGGATATTATCCGAGGTAGACTTTCCTGGCATGAAACCAGTTTGGTCACCGTGGATAATAGTAAGAATAACACGATTAAGCCTATTGGCTAAGACTTTGGTACGAATCTTATAGTCTAAATTTAACTGGGAGATCGGTCTATAAGACCAGAATTCCATAGGATCTTTATTCGGTTTTAATATTACCACAATGGTAGCATCATAAAGAGACGCTGGGAGCACACCCTCAGTAAACGCTGTCTGGTGCATACTTAGAATAGGTGGGAGGAGCACGTTTGAGTACCGGAGGTTCATCTCGAACGGAATGCCATCAGGGCCCGGAGACTTACCCATAGTTATATCAGCGATAGCCTCGCCCACCTCTAACAAAGTAAGTGGGGTATCCAGATAGTCACAATCCTCCACCGAAAGAGTGGGGAAGGTGATGGCATCAAGGTAGGAGTTCTGCTGATCATATTGCACCTGGGAAGAGTAGAGATTAGCATAGAAAGAGGAGAATCAGAGGGCTAGCTCTTCATTGCTTAGAAGAAGAGACCCATCTGAGGCTCTAAGTTTAAGAATCGGTGAAGCAGAATAATTCTGCCTCATGATATGGGCCAGTAGCTTACTGGACTGGTTCCCATGCTCAAAATTAAATTGCTTGATAAAAAAACAACTTCCTGTTTGTTTTTTCGTGGAGATGTAACATATACTGACGGCTCTCAGAGAGTCAAGCTATTTTGTTAGCATCAGATGGGTATTTAATAAAGGAAATAGTAGATCGGAGATAGGGGGGGCCTTTGGAAAGTGTAAAAGGGCCAAGGTCATTAAGGGGAAATTAAGGCCAGGGAACTGGAGGGAAGGGGTTCAGAGTTGAGGTATGAATGTTCCAAGGAATGGGAGGTGGACCAACGAGGGGGCAGTCACGGTGCCTGACCAGCACAAAGTCCAATCTTCCCAAAGAAACAACTGTGCAACAAACTTGTTTATAAAATGAGGAAATCTAAAGGGGAAAAACACAATCTTCATAAAGGGATAGCAGAGAAATTGTTCAAGAAGCTGAGGGCAGGTGAATCCAAGGAAAACGTTGAGCAGGTAACTGTACATGATGGCCTCCATAGTCCAGTACTGGGCAGCAGTCTCCTGTTTAACCAGTCATCTGCTTCTTGCAACATCGAAAAAACAGAGCTCTGTCTCCTTCCACTACCGACAAGCAGGTTGGATACACCATAGAGAAGGGGACACCATTCTCACGCAGCCGGGCTTTAATGGAGGTAAAGGTAAATGCTCTGCAGCATTGCAAATCAGATGAAAAGTCCAGAAAAATAGAGAATTATCAATAAAGGTGATCTCCGTCAGCCTCCGTGCAAAGCGGAGAATCAGATCACGATTTTTTAAGAGCAGGGCCAGGAGGGGGCGCGGTGGTGCCCCTGGTATTGGTGGTCTGGAGGGCACTCGGTGTGCTCTCTCAACCACGAACGCCGCGGAGAAAGACACCTCAGGGAACAGTTCTCACCCTTCCAGGAAGGCCCTGGGATTCTGGCCCTCCGACCGTTCAGGTAAGCCGAACATCCTGATGTTATTCCTGTGCAGTCTATTTTCTAAATCGTCATTCTTTTGCCTGGCAAGTTCAAGCTGTTCCTGCACAGTAGTGAGAGAGGAAGGGAAAGAGCCCACAGAGTCCTCAATAGTGGAGATCCAAGTCTCCGTTTCGGTGTCCCGATCCCGGAGGTTCTGGAGGTTCTGCTTTAATAGGCCCACATCAATTTTAACCTCCTCCATCTTCCCCGTCAAGGACGTCTTGCTGGCATGAATTGCCTGGAGCAGGGTGTCCCTCACCTCTTTCAGAGTCCATTCGGGAGAGGCCTGCGATCCCTCCAGCGGGGAAGCATCCCGGGCCACAGCTGCTAAGGTGGAGGAGTGTGCCGCAGCCTGCCCGGCACCAACTTGTTTATCCAAGTGGGCGTAGTCCTGCAGCTTTTCGACAGCTGTACGGTCTTTCCCCTTAGTAGGATCGGTTTTAGGGGCCATAGTACGGAACCTGGAACAGGTAACAGCCGTCAGGAACTCCAGAATTCGGCTCAGGATGATATTAAAGCAGGTTCTGAGCGGGAGTGCCTACAGCTATTTCACATTTAATTTGCGTTTCTTACACATTTTTTTCTGCCTTTCGGCTGCAATTTAAGAAATCGCTGTAAAAGTTACAAGTAAATACCAACATTTTTGCTGAGATTATGAAAAAAAAACGATGGCAAAAACTGAAAAAATGCAAAATGATATGTGAACACAACTTTAGGGAGGTGTATAACAACTATATACCCTGATCCCACAGACATAGCAGCAGCAGAAAGGAGCAGGGAGGGGAGGTGTGTAACTTCTATATATTCTGACCCTACAGTTACATCCTGATCCCATAGAGATAGCAGCAGTAGTATACAGACAGCTGGAAGGGGAGGGTTCTGGGAGCTAGCAGGAGAGATCTGCTATGTGATGATGTCATCCTGTAGTTCACAGGAAGTTATCTGATCTTGGACTGACCACTATCTCTGACATATTAAGCAATGTCATTTTCTATGGATCAGGCTGGTGATTACATCACTTGGTTACTGTAATGAAACACATGGATCCAGCTGTACTGGAATGAAACAAATTATGCTGTAGGACTAGTAATGGTGAGTGTGCACGATATGGGGTGGAGGGACAAAAACCTGAAGTGCTACGCCCTTCTGGCCATCTTCTCCACCCGCACAGCGCCCCCTCCCCATTGAGGTGCATCCTGGCCCTACCATTAAGCCTGTATCAGAGAAGTCGGCCCAGTTCTCCATGAACCCAAACCCCTCCTTCCTACACCAGATTCTGAGCCACTTGTTTACCTCCCTGATCTCCCACTGCCTCTCTGGTGAGGCTCGTGGTACAGATAATATTTCAGAGAATATTACCTTGGAGGTCCTCTCCTTAAAGGGGTATTCCAGTGCTCCAGCGTTCTAAACATTTTGATCAGAACACTTGGAGCCAAAGGCTGTGACGTCATGACCATGCCTCTCGTAATGTCACACCACGCCCCCTCCTTTCATGTCTATGGGAGAGGGCATGTCGGCTGACATGCCCCCTTCCCCTAGATATAAATGGAAGGGGCGGGACATGACATCACAACCACTGCTGCAGGAACCTAGGGTTTGTTTAGAATGGCGGGTGCTGCGGGTGATCACGGGGGGCCCCAGCAGCGGAATGTGTCAAACCAGGAAGACAACACACTGTTCAGCGATCCTGGTCTTTGTGACAGATCGCCCTGTCTGTCCCCCTAAAAATGGGGTCCCCCACTGGGGGCGTGGCTTGGCACGCACAGGAATGGCTGCACGCTGAAGAGGCTCCCGCTCCGGTGGCCACTTAATCTACTTTAAGACCCCTTTGGTGACCCTGCTCCTGCATGGGGAGGACCTCCCAGCGGGCAAAAGCATCCCCAGCACCTACCCGGTTGATCCCCGCAGCTCCCGGAGGCATCCTCCGCTTTATCCAGCCTCCTCCGGCTCCAGCACCTTCCTCTACCTCCGCCACTGCAGGGCCCACGCTCACGCTCCTGCAACCAGGTGTCGCAATGTCCCGGCACTCCACCTGCCTCCACTCTTTCGCTGGCTGGCACACTGGGGACCCCCTCACCTCTGCTGCTACCTGCCTCCGGCACCTCTGCAGTCCCTGGGGCTACGGTCTGGCAGTCCCTGATGTCCGCAACAGCGCTACCACTGGGGCCTCCACCAGCTGCTGCTCCTCAGGCTGCACCTCCTCCTCCTGCCTCATCGTCCCGGGACCCGGCGGTGAGTGACTTCTCCTGCTTCTTGGCACCCTCTGTGCACCCCTGCAGCCCTGCACAGTCGCCTGTAGCCTCCCTCTCCTTAAGGCCTGGGGACACCATCTTGGGCCTCTCTGGTTAGGGATCTGCCTCCCCCGCCAACAAGCTCCCTGCAGCCGGCAGCTGATCCCCATTGCTCGGCCTCCCCTGGTTCTCTGGACGGGGGTTCGGGGCAGTACTCCACCACACAGCCTTCCTGGGTTGGCTCTGTCCCGACCTCAATTGGGTCCCCTCGCCCTGCCCAGCTGAATCCCCTGGCTGCTTGCTACTTCTCCTCCTGTGCCACAGAGGCAGCGCACCATGCTGTCCTCAGGGGTCCCTCACCAGCCTTCTCAGGGGACGCCTCGTACCCAGCCTGGCCCTACTCCACCAGCTGCCCCGGTTACGGCCTCACCATCTTGGGATACCCTTTTGGATTCTGATATTTCATGCTCCGGCATTTCCCTCTCTTCCTCAGCTATGCCTGATCTGGGCAAACTACTTTCCCAAATTCCGACTAAAGAGGACTTCCGGGCCCTCATCGCTGAGGTTGAGGACACCTGTCGAGCTGAAATAGCTTCCATACGTCAGGATCTCCAGCATGTTTCTGACCGTGTGGATGGTCTGGAGGGGGCGCACAACGCTACTAGGGAATATTTTGCCCAGCTCCAATCCACAATTGCCTCTCAGAATGACTTTCTCAGTGATCTCCATGCTCATGTTGAGGATTTGGACAATAGGGGGAGGCGCAACAATATCAGGGTCCGAGGATTGCCGGAGGCTACCCATGATGAGGATCTCTTTCTCACTTTGGAAGCTATCTTCAACATTGTCCTGGGAGAACTTGCCACACACAAGATTAAGCTGGATAGGGCGCATCGGGCGCTTTGCCCCAAATCTCAGGTCAGGGCCCCATGGGATGTCATCTCCTGTGTTCACGATTTTCAAGTTAAGGAGGCTATCATGGCTAAAGCCAGATCCCTGCGGAACTTTGATTTTGATGGGGCTCCTATCCAATTTTTTCAGGATTTATCTTGGCTGACTATCAGGAAACGGCAGATGCTTCAACCCCTTCTGGGGGTCCTCCGTTCCCACAACGTGCCCTACCGTTGGAACTTTCCGTTTGCCCTGGACGCTCTGCTGTTCTACGTTCCTACTCCGACCTCCTACCCTTCTGCTCCACTCTGGAGCTGCCTGTGTCGCAGCTGGTAGATTGGAACTTATCCCCACGCCTCCTCCTCTACCGCCCATCTGGCAATCTGTCGGGGCCCGCCGGTTTGGCTCCAAGAGGAAACTTCCTTCTCCTGTCCCGGGGGCATCTCCTCGGGCTCCCCCTTGAGAGGGTGTCTGGAACTCCCCACTGACTCCCTGATGTTCCTCGATTGGATGTGTTCTGCTTAGTGCGGGACTGCCTCCCCTTGCTGTTCTCATTTTGTTTTTGCATAATTTTTTTGCTACTTTGATGTTGCATTTTTTGGTCACTAATGGTTTTCTTTTATCTTGACTTACTGTAGTCTTTTGCCATGGCCTCGGAGTTGGTGCTTCCCTTTTTGGTGGTTGTTCTTTGTTAGTGTCCTTCCATCTCTCAAGGCCGTAGCAATGGACTGCCCATGCCTTGGTCCATGGCCCACCTCGGTGGTCTTGGCCTCTGCATTGGCTCCTTGGTCAATGGTTCTCTCATTTGTTTGGTATTGTTTTTTGTTTGTTCTCTGTTGTCTTGTCCGTCTGTTGTCTGTCTGTCCTCTTGTCTCCCCTTGTTCCCTCTCTCTTCTTTCTCCTTTCTGCTTCTAGGTTGCCTTTTCCTTGCCTCTCCTCTCCAAAAACCGGGCTCTCTGGCTGCTGGTTTCCTGCCTCCTCGGGATCCCCCTGAACTATTTTGTGAGTATGCTTCCTCATAGGTTTTCTTTTTACCACCCACCATGGTTAAGTGTGTCTCCTTGAACGTTAAAGGGTTGAACTCCCCCTCTAAGAGGCGTTTGTTACAAAGGGAGCTGGTTGCCCTACGAGCTGACATAGTTTTCCTTCAGGAGACACACTTTGACCATTCTGGTTCCTTTCAATTTCTTACACATCTCTTTCCCCAAGCGTACTCTGCTGTCTCTGATAGGAAATCGGCTGGGGTGGCTATCTTAGTTTCTAGGTCCTGCCCCTTACAAGTCTCCTCTTCCTACTTGGACCCTCAGGGGCGTTATGTGGTGTTGGAGGGGGTGTTGGGAGGGGTCCCGCTTTTACTCTGTAATCTCTATGCCCCCAACACTTCTCAGATCCCCTTCCTACGTAGGGTGCTGGCTAAACTTCACAAATACACCTCCTCTGCCTGGTTGTTGGGGGGGGGGGGGGACTTTAACCTGATCTTTTCCCCTTCTCTGGATCGCCATTCTCTCTCTGCTGCTACTCCCACCCCTGCCCAATTGCGCTTGGCCTCCATTTTCTGACGGGTCATACGTGCTTCCTCATTATATGATCTATGGCAGATCAATCACCCAACGGAGCGCTCCTTTAGCTTTTATTCTCACCCTCATAAGCTACATACCCGCATAGACTATTTCTTTGGTAACCTCCCTATGGTGCGTATGCTTTCTGCCTTCTCTCTTCAAACTATCTCCTGGTCTGATCACTGCCCCATTCTCCTTTCCTTTTCTTCTTCCCCCTCTTCTCGCCATTGGTGACTGAATGATTCTCTCCTTAAATCGCTGCCTTCCCGGGAGTCGGTACAGAAATGTTTGACTGAGTACTTTGCCACTAATGAGGGTTCGGTCTCCTCTCAGGCCATCCTGTGGGAAGCCCACAAGTCTGTGATACGTGGACACTGTATTGCGTTGGGTACTCGGCTTAAACGTGATGCTCTGACTCGCTCCCGGGATCTCCGAGCGGAAATCTCTCGGCTTGAAGCACTCTTGCTCTCTTCCCCTTCTCTTCCCTTGCTACGGCGCCTGGTGGCCGCTCGGGCACAGTTGGGTGATCTGGCCTTGCACAAGGTTAAGCGGCAATTATTGTTTGCTAAGCAACACCTTTATGAAAAGGGCAATAAGGCCCATACTATGTTGGCCAGATGCTTGCGTGACTGCGTGGTTGCTCAGTCCCCTGCTGCTTTGAAAGACTCCTCTGGTACACTTCATTACCACCCTGCTGACATCTCCCGTCTCTTTGTTGACTATTATACTAAGCTTTACTCGCTCCCTTCTTGCTTGACTCTTATCTCTCCAGATGTGGTCTGCCAACTCTGTCGGGGGCTGATCGGGAGGTTCTCAATGCACCTATCACAGAGAAAGAACTCTCAGAGGTCCTCAAATCTCTGCCTGATGGCTGTTCCCCTGGCCCAGACGGTTTCACATATTTATACTATAAGACCTTCTCCTCTATCCTTTTATCAAAGCTTGTTCCCCTTTTCATCTCTTTTATGGGGGGGAGGTGATCTCGCAGACCTTTTTACACTCCTTGATTACCTTAATTCCTAAACCTCGTAACGATCTGCATGATTGTTCTAGTTACTGACCTATTGCCCTTCTTAACTCGGACTTAAAATTGTTCTCCAAGGTGTTGGCGGTCAGACTTTGTGCCTTTCTCCCTTCCCTTATCCACAAGGATGAGGTTGGGTTTATTCCTTGCCGTCAAGGTGGCGACAACACCAGGAGGGTAATAGATCTGGTGGCCCTGGTCAATCGGAGATCCGAGCAGGCACTGCTCCTTAGCCTCAATGCCGAAAAGGCATTTGCTACACTGGGATGGCCGTTCCTTTTTGCCACTCTCCAAAAATTTGGTATAACAGATAAATTTTTGACTGCGCAGCGGGGACTCTACTACTCTCTCACTGTCTCCCTTATGCTTCCTCATGCTTCCTCTCAGACTTTCCCCTTGTCCAATGGCACCCAGCAGGGTTGTCCCCTGTCTCCTCTGGTTTTTGCTTTATGTATAAAACCTCTGGTTGCCATGATTAGGGGGAACCCGGACATTGCTGGTATCTCCTTGCAGAGTTTAAGATCTGCCCGTTTGCTGTTGATGTCCTTCTCACACTCTCCTGTCCCTTGCTCTCTCTCCCTAATCTGTATAGAGCCTTACATGACTATGGTGTGGTTTCCGGCTACAAGGTTAATCTCTCTAAATCTGAGGCCCTGCCTCTCAATCTTCCAGTCTCTACCTCCACTCTTTTGCGCTCTGACTATTCTTGTAAATGGTCTCCCTCGGCTATTAAACATTTAGGGGTTTACATCACCTCTTGTTACTCTTCTCTATACTCCACTAACTAGCTCCAGCTTTTTAGGGAACTTCGAGCCCTCATGGAGAAATGGCACACGCAGTACATCTCCTTTTTTGGATGCATAGCGGCGGTTAAAATGACGATCCTTCCGAAACTCCTTAATTTTCTGGTCCTGCCCCCTTTTATCGGAGTACTGGACTAAGGTTCAGCGGCTGCTGAGGGAAGTTTTGGGTGTCCTGGTCCCCTTAGACCCTCTAATTTATCTTCTTCATCTCTCTCACCCTTCCTTATCTAAGAAGCCTTTCATGATAAAAACGTATTAATACATGCTACGCGTTATGAAACCAGACCGGTTTCTTCTTCAGGCACGCGTAGAATGTATTAATAAAATAAGTTTTTATCATCATCCCTGGATCACCATATTGGCAGCGCCTATTATACTCTGTGGAGTTTGGAGTGGTATTGGAACATATACGGTGCCCCATAAAGTAGTTGGCTCCCATTCCTTCCCCATATAGTAGTAGCCCAATGAAAAAAAAAAACAAATACCTTTCTCTAATCGTTTTTCCGCAGCTACTGGCGATCTGCTCCCCGCGGCTCCAACTCTCTGAGCTTCCTATACAGACAGCGCCATACAGAGATGCTGCCCACACCGGAAGTCATGGCTGCAGAGACAGGACGGAGCCACCAGTGTAACACATACACAATCAATAGCCACGCTTGTTGGGGGATCAGGGACATGTGTCCCCTGCAGACTAGGTCACAGTCACACCCCCTTTCCACTGCAATCCTTACGTCCTGCACATAGGTATATTTCATGTCTATATTCCAGCTGTATTCTGCATCCATATTATAAATGTGTTATCTCCCATAACTGAGTCACAGGTTTGGCTGAATGGAGGAACATACAGCAGAAAAGAGACAGGACACAGAATTTAAAGAATTCCACAAAACATTGTTGCTGCTGCTGACTGAGTGGAATCTGTTCTCTGCATTTAAAGGTTACTACTCACCTGGACGGTTATCTGTAGGAATGTCCTCCTTATACTGCTCATCACCGCTCACATCTGTCTCTTCTTCTTCTTCCTTTATGTCTGAAGCATTAATATAGTTCAAATCTTTCCTTGTAGGAATGGCCTCCTGATACTGTTCATCCTTGCTCACATCTGTCTTTTCTTCTTTTATGTCTGTAGCATTAATATAGTTCAGATCTTTCCTTGTAGCAATGTCCTCCTTATACTGCTCATCACCGCTCACATCTGTATTTTCTTCTTCCTTTATATCTGTAGCATTAATATAGATCAAATCTTTACCTGTATGAATGTCCTCCATATACTTCTTATCACCCCTGACATTTGTCTCTTCTTCTTTTATGTCTGTAGCATTCATATAGATCAGATTTTCCCCTGTAGGGATGTTCTCCTTATACTGCTCATCATCGCTCACATCTGTCTCTACTTCTTTTATTTCTGTAGCATTAATATAGATCAGATCTTTTCCTAAAGGAATGTTCTCCTTATACTGCTCATCACCGATCACATCTGTCTCCTCTTCTTCTTCTTCCTTTTTGTCTTTAGCATCAATATACATCTGATCTTTCCCTGTAGAAATGTCCTCCTTATACTGCTTATCACCGCTCACATCTGTCGCCTCTTCTTCTTCCTTTATGTCTGCAGAATTAATATAGATTGTATCTTTCCCTGTGGGAATGTTCTCCGTATCCTGCTCATCACTGCTCACATCTGTCTCCTCTTCTTCTTTCCTCATGTCGGATGCATTAATATAGTTCAGATCTTTCCCTGTAGGAATGTCCTCCTTATACTGCTCATCACTGTTCACACCTGTCTCTTCTTCTTCCTTTATGTCTGTAGCATTAATATAGATCAGAACTTTTTCTGTAGGAATGTCCTCCTTATACTGCTCATCACCGCTCACATCTGTCTTTTCTTCTTCTTTTATGTCTGTAGTATTCTTATAGATCAGATCTTTCCCTGTAGGAATGTCCTCCATATACTGCTCATCACTGCTCACATTTGTATCTTCTTCTTCTCTTATGTCTGTAGCATTCATATAGATCAGATCTTTCCCTGTAGGAATGTTCTTCTCATACTGCTCATCATCGCTCACATCTGTCTTTGGAACATTAATATTGTTCATATCTTCTACCTGAATCATAAGATGTGGAAGAAATATTGTAAAAGTCATCAGACAGTAGAAGTCATGTTAAATTATTTATATGAGCAGAAAAGATCATTAATTATCACACGGACCAAAAATAACAGGAGGAGTTATCTGAGCCCCATTAATACAATGTTCCCACATGTTTATAAATAGAGAAGGTTACTTTAAGGAAGAAGCGGCCAGTGTGACCCATACACAATCAAAAGCCACGCTCATTCGAGGATCAAGGACTTGTGTCCCCTGGGGTACAGGTCACAGTCACACCCCCTTTCTACCGCGATCCTTACGTTCTGCACATCGGTATATTTTGTGCCCATATTACACCTGTATTCTGCATCTATATTATAATTCTGTTATCTTCCATAACTGAGTCACAGGTTTGGCTGAATGAAGGAACATACAGCAGAAAAGACTGACAGGACACAGAGCTTAAAGAATTCCACCAAAATTGTAAGTAGAAAAGATCACCTAATATTAAGAAATCTGACTGGAAATAGAGATGGCGCCATAAGGGATATCCTGTAGGATTCTGACAATCAAACTTACATGTAAATATATTCCATACAGATTTCAGAGACCATGAGAGGCCATGAAGCTTCACCTGTTGGGAGCCCCACCTGGAGGATGCTTCTTGTGTACGCTAGTCCTGATGAGGAAGAAGAGGCTACACCGCAACAATCCTTCAGGTTAGGGTTAGGAGACTATGGCGCAGTAAATTATTCCCAGTTTCTAACTCACACTTCTTTCTCCAGCAAAGAAATGGATATGGGGTGTTCCATAAGTGCCACTAATGCTATAAGACTTTCTGAACCTTCCCCTTTCAGAGAAAGATCAAGAAGAATACCTCCTTGAGATGTGGAAGATGTCCGGGACTTTCCTAGACTGGGAACTCCCACTTTCACCAGAGAAGAAATGGATATGGGGTGTTCCAAAAGTGCCACTAATGCTATAAGACTTTATGACCCTGCCCCTTTCAGAGAAAGATCAAGAAGAATACCTCCTTGAGATGTGGAAGATGTCCGGGACTTTTCCTAGACCGGGAACTCTTTGTCCACAACCACAAAGACAATCCCTTCCTATAATAAGTGCAGTGACAGTTGAAGTCAAAACAATAAAATACAATAATGTAGGTGTCTGGTGTCTGAAAAACAGCTGGAGGCACACAAAACAAACAGAAATAACACTAGACAAACACACAGTCAAGTCAGAGTCAAAACAAGCCAAGTTCAAGCCAGGAGGTAATGGATTACAAAAACAGAGAGCAAAAGAGGCATCAAAAGCCTAGCCAAGATCAATATCCAGATAACAGAGAACAATAAACGCTGGTTACTAAAATCTAAGTTCTTTCACTGGCAACCAGGAACAGAGTGAGCTGGACTTAGCTAACAGGTGTGGCTCAGCCTGATTGCTGCCACAGCCAAAGGGTACAGCCAAGCAACCAGGCTAAACAACATCTCAGAGAGGGTTAACCACCCGAGTTCTTATATATACACTCCATCAGTCACTCCTCAGAAGCAGTGCCAGAGGTATTCACACTCCAGTCATGCTTCATCAGTGGTCCAGCATAACCCCGGAAGACAAGAGGAAGGCACAGGACTGGTATAAAGTGGCAGTTCTCAGGGCCATGAAAGCCATGAACACCAAGTTGTTGACTTTTCTCCCTATGGATCAGAGAGATTTATACTGAAGAGAATGTGGAAGATGAAATTCTTTATAGGGTTGTGAAATATCATGATCACCCTGGCAGAAAACAATTGGTACTAGCACACAGGTACCGAGAGATGGTCCTGAGCGCCCTGCACAGTCAACATGGACATGTCGGGGTGGCCAAGACCTGTGGTTTAGTACAAGACCCATTCTATTGGCCTCGCATAAGGGAACATGTCGAGCAACATATAAAGACCTGCAGGAGATGTATCCAGAGAAAGACCCTACCTGTGAGGGCTGCCCCCATGGGTGATCTAAATAGTACAGGACCCATGGATAATCTCTGCATTGAGAACGATAACATGGGGATCTAAAATGTTCCAGCTTTTCCCACTAAAGATCAAAAGGCTGTGACTGTAGCCAAGGTCCTTTGGCAGAAGAAGTATTTCATACACTATGATCTACCCAATCGAATACACTCTGACCAAGAGAGACTTTGACAACAAGTTGACTAAGGGACTGTTGGATATGCTGCAGGTGCATAAGTCCAGAACACCTTATTACCCAGCCTGAGCTTTTAATAGGACCCTCCTAGACATGCTGGGGACTCTCAAGCAAGTTGAGAAGTGATCTTGGAGTAAGCATGTTGAAGCAATGGATCACGCATATACCAGACATGAATCTGCAGGATTCTCATCCTATTTCCTAATGTTCAGAAGAGAAGCCTGACTATCCATAGGTGTCCAGGTGGGAGTATCCCCTGATGGAACAGATTCAACCTCATATGTGAGGAACCTCAAACTAAATCTTCACATGGCCTATAAGTTGGTCACCTAAGCTGTGGCAAAATTGGAGGAACGGAACTAAAAAAGATATGATGCTAAAGTGAAACATCAGGAGATTCGAGCAGGAGATAAAGTTCTTCTACGGAATCTAGGAGTGCCTGGGAAGCACAAACTGGCTGACAGATGGAATGACACCCTATTAGAAATTATTTCTAAACTAAAAGGACTGCCAGTGTACAACTTTAAGGACCCAGAGGGCTGAATAAAGGCTTGGCATAGAGACCACCTGCTACCAGTAGTGTACACTGATGAAGAGGAGTGAAAAATTGGAGTAGAGAGTAATACAGAGTCCTGAATATAAGGCAGAAAAGACCCCAGGAACTCCCAGTGCAGAGGATCAATGGTGGCCATCTGCTGTTGAGGAAATGCAGCATTTGCTGCCTCCTACTCTTATGGTTTCTCAAAGCGTTAGAACCCCTCCTGTATCATGTAGTTCTCTAAGTTTGAACCCCGTCCATGTTTTGTGTCTGGAATTCACTTTAGAGACTCTTTTCCCTTTAGTTTAAGGGCAGGGCCAGGATCTCAAGTTACTGGGGACCTTCCTAACCACAGTCATGATTCCAAGACCCTCTTTCACAGCGAGAACTGAAACACAACACCAGAGTGTGGCGCCCCCCCAGGGACCTTAGTCTATGATAATGTTGGAGAGCCAAGTTAT